>NC_092096.1:32175623-32390890 GCF_045679555.1 Salvelinus alpinus | reverse complement strand
TGAGGTGGACCAAATGTGTTTGTTGTGTCTGTCAGGTGTGCTAATCACCAGTATCCCCATGACCTGCCCACCATCAGCGTGGTGTTGATCTACTTGGACGAGGCCCTGTCAATCATCAAGAGAGCCGTCCGCAGCATCATAGACAAGACCCCCCAACGCCTGCTCAAAGACATCATACTGGTGGATGACCACAGCTCCAATGGTTTGCCTAATTGGTCTCTTCTCACCTCTTAGAAACATTTCAAAGTATATTTGGTAAAATTTAGATTGAACGTAGGTGTGGCGTTCAACTTTTGTTGTGTATCACTGATTTGAAAGTGTCTGCTTTCACAGAGGATCTAAAGGAGAAGTTGGATGCCTACATCAGCTTCATCCATGAAGAGCGTCCCGGCCTGGTGAAGAGAGTGAGACACTCAGAGCAGCTCGGTCTCACACAGGCCCGCCTCTCAGGGTGGAGGGAAGCTACAGGAGATGTGGTGGCCATCTTGGATGCCCACATAGAGGTCCATGTGGAATGGTAGTCTAAATGAAATATTGCAGTGAGACTTTTTGAATCCCCCCCTCAAAATGGTGTTTTGACTCTGTGTTTGTGTGAACAGGGCGGAGCCTCTGTTAGCTCGCATAAAGGAGGACCGCACGTTGGTGTTGACACCAGTGTTTGACAAAGTCCATTTCGATGACTTGACCGTCACACGCTATGGGCCTGCTGCAGATGCCTTTGACTGGGCCCTGTGGTGTATGTATGAGTCCTTCAGACCTGAGTGGTATGCCTTGAAAGACGAGTCACAGCCAGGAAAGTGAGTTGTTCGTGATTTCATCATCGGATGATAGTCCAGTTTCACAAATCTGTTTGAATAGACGATAAGGAAAGCACAGCATTGGGAGGAAAATCTTACCTAATATTTACAACTGGATTATTATTTTGCGTTATCTATTCATTAAAATGAATGTCACTTCTCCCAATGTGGAATTGACCATAATTTGTCCTGTATGTTTGTCAGGAGCCCCTCCATTATGGGCATACTAGTGGTTGATCGCCTGTTCTTTGGAGAAATTGGTGCTCTGGATGGTGGTATGAAGATCTATGGAGGTGAAAATGTTGAACTGGGCATCCGGGTAAGCCCCTCTGCTACAGTTTCTAAATTAATGTTTGAAATCAAAGCAGACTTGTGTTTGCAGAATTATTTTCTGTTCTTGAGTCATTCAGTCTGAACAAACCAATCTACATCCAACATCCAGACACTTCAGTCCATATCATTAAACTCTTCCTTCTCTCTTGGTGTTTGGTGTGTCTAGGTGTGGCTTTGTGGTGGAAGTGTCGAGGTCATACCTTGTTCTAAAATAGCCCACATCGAGAGGGCCCATAAACCCTATCTCCCCGACCTGAGCATTACAATGAAGAGGAATGCTCTGAGAGTGGCTGAGGTCTGGATGGATGACTACAAACATAATGTCAACATTGCCTGGAACATCCCACTGAAGGTACTGTACACAACAAACCAATCAAAAAGTAGGTTTTGTTCAGCTGCTCCTATAGAATAGCAATGATTGCTGTTTTGCATGCCTTGTGTTTGAAAATAAGCAGACTACACAGTCAATATTATTTAAAAAATGGTCTATTACTCAATGCCATAATAAAGATCATAGGATCTATGTAAAATGATGGCGGTAAGCAAAAGTGGATAATAGGTGGATTGCTCACATGGCCTGTGTTTCTGATTTAGAAATCTTCCTCTTTCTCACCACAGGATCATGGCATAGACATTGGGGATGTTTCAGAGAGGAAGAAGTTGAGAAAGAGGCTGAACTGCAAACCCTTCCAGTGGTATCTGGATAACGTGTATCCCATGTTAGAGCCCCTGGGTGACTTGCTTGGTTATGGAGTTGTGAGTGATGCTAAAACGTTACAGTTGTTCTATATTGATTTCCTCACCAACTGTGTTTGATGCATGGCATTCTTTTTTCAGTAGGATGCAGGATCATAAATCCAACTCATTATCAGGATAGGAATCTGCATTTTTTTAACCGTTTAATCTCTGTCCATAAAATCAACAGCTGGTCAATGACCAGAAGACGAGTCTCTGTATAGATCAAGGCCCAGTTCCGGGGAACACACCTATTTTATATAGATGCCATTATTATGGTCCACAGGTTTGTAT
This sequence comes from Salvelinus alpinus, assembly GCF_045679555.1. Classification (NCBI taxonomy): domain Eukaryota; kingdom Metazoa; phylum Chordata; class Actinopteri; order Salmoniformes; family Salmonidae; genus Salvelinus; species Salvelinus alpinus. The sequence goes on along the minus strand of NC_092096.1, from coordinate 32,388,731 downwards.
AAACATTGCTTAGTATCTTAGAATTTAACTAGATGTATAATATGGTCCATCCCATGGCAGACTTGGGATTCAATCCATGCCACAATGCAAAGTACTGTCAATACCACAGACTCAGAAAAGCCTAAATATCTATACTCTCTGTCCAGATCTGTTATTATCGAGCCAGTGGGGAGATCTACATTGGAGGCATCATGTCTCACAAGTACAACAGTAATCGCTGTCTGGTGGACACTGGCACTCAAACCCCAGGACTGTATGAGTGCAAGGTGGCCAAGCCGAAGGGATTCCACATGCTCTGGGACTTCCAACAGGTAAGCACTCTAACATGATTTAGGGAAGTTGATGCTTATAAATTGCTGGAAACAACGGAGATGTCTTTGACTTTTTTTTTTATTATTGTGATGCTGTACAGTAGAATGCTGCTGTGTTTTACAGGGAAAAGCCATCCAGAACAGACAGACAAAGAGATGTCTGGAGATTGCCCCAGGGGAGAACACTCCCTACCAGCTCATCATTCAGGAGTGCAGTGGGCAGCACTGGAACATACAGAATCTGATTAAAGACTTCTGATACACTGAGATAGGCCAACCAGAGACAATACAGCAGGACTATAGGAGTTATGCTGCAATCATAAGCAAGTGGGAAGGTGGTATTTACCACACACGACTGGTTAAAGTCTACTTGTACGAGCCTCCAACTGGTAGTTACTAGTGGGAAACTCGTCTATCTTCCCTGAGCTCCGACTTCTCCCACATGCTGACCTCTGACATCACCTACTAAGGAAATTACCCTTTTAACAGCATTTTCAGCAGTTCAATGCAACAACAAAACATTATTTACAAAAAGATGTCTTTAAATATGTTTTTGAACACTATAATTTTTGTACAAACATGATATCTGTACTTACAGTTTATGGTTGACACAGCTTCTTGGCCCTTAGCCAATCTGAGTTTCTCAATGAGTTCAATGCATGTGAATGCATTCAACTGGTATTTATGACTTCACAACTGGTAATTACCACCTTCCCACTTTGTTATGAACACAGCATGCTTTGAAAATCCTATTGGTCTTCAGCAGTGAGATGACTGTGTGATCTATTGGTTGTACATAGCTTCATGGGGTCAGATGTAGAGTTTCTTCACATAATGTGGAATGCTATTGAGCTGTGTTCTCCTTGGTCCTGAATGTAAATGCAAAGAAATAATAAATATGAATCCTGTTTTTATGCTAATTTGTAGTTTCTTATTGATTTTCACCAAAGAGAGTCAATTAATATTTGTCTGCATTGACATCATATAGAGCTGAATTGACATCAGTGTAGTTTTGATAATGTCCCGTCCTCGACTGCTCAGGGATTTTTCTGTGAGTTCTCGGAGATGAACTTATTCCACATCCTCTGCCACATGGCCAGCCCTCTCTCCATCAGCTGTGATGGCAGTGAGCTATATCTATGGTAAAGTCACAGTTTCTAGGACATATAACTACAACTCACAGACAAACACCTCATAGAAGTAATAGGAGTGCCCAGCGTGCCATATAGAAACTGGAGGTTTGAGGGCAAAAGGACTGTATTTAGGTTTAGTTAAGGGGCGGCAGGTAGCCTAGTGGTTAGAGCGTTGGGCCAATAACCGAAAGGTTGGTGGATCGAATCCCTGAGCTGACAAGGTAAAAATCTGTAATTCTGTCTCTCTGAACAAGGCAGTTAACCCACTGTTCCTAGGCCATCATCGTAAATAAGAATTAGTCCTCAACTGACTTGCCTAGTTAAATAAAAAGTTGGCTTCCTTCTTTTTTCTGTTTCAGACAGCCATTAATATGGAGTGAATGCGATGTTGTTGATCCTCTGTATTTTCAAGTATTGCCGTGGCATCATAATGTTAAGAGTATGCTTGTCATTAGCAGGGACTGGGCAGTTTATACAAAAGGGCCATGTTGTATCTTGACTCTTCGGATTAACTTTAGACTCGGGAATGGGGACCGAGACGGATACATCGTTTTAGATGCAACGAGTGTTTTACTGAAAAGTTATGTGTCTTACATTACTTCAGGAAGTCCCTTTAACAACCGACTTCAATACCCATAATGCTTAGCGTTAGAACTACGGCTTCAGAAACCCACATAGTACATCAATAATTAGTCCCAATATATAAAATACAGTATTTCCTCCCCCTTAAATGGCATGTCCACATTAACATAAGCAAACTAAACTTTCTCTAACTTGTGAGAGAGGGTAGACTGCCTAAACATCCCTCTAAACCCTAAGATAATTATTATGCCCCTTGCTTCCAGGGTTAGCACTATGTATAACATTCAGGAGGTTCTCTTTCTCTAGGTGGGTTACGATGTAACCCGGGATCAGGCTTAGTCACAGGCTGAGCCTCAGGTGCAGTTGGAGGTGTAGCCTCTGTTGGCGGCAGTGAAGAAGAAGCTGGTATGGTTACTGACTTGTTCTGGTGGTGCGTCAGCTCGCTTGTGAAGGTGCCTCTGCTTCAGGGATTGTAGCTGCAGGTTCTCGTGGGAGCAACTGGTCAACATGTCTCTGCCAGGTCTGGTTGTCTTGGGTGCAGACTGTATGAGACAGGCCAAGTCTTTTGAGAACAGTTGCGGGTGGCCACCTTTCTTTAGTGGTGTAGTTGTGTGTGAGGACTGGATCTTCAACAGTGAACTGTCTGTCTTTATACCGTTTAGCTGGCTGGTTGACTTGGTCTTGCTGCTTGTTTTACACCAACGTTTTGGTGGGCATTGGCCTCAACAGGTCAAGGCCAGTCCTGAGATGTCTTTTCATGAGCAGATAAGCAGGGAACGTTCCAGTTGTTGTATGAGGGGTATTACAATACTTTAGTGGTGCTTCACTTCTGGACGCCTTGAGTGCATGTTTGTCTGAACCCTTCACTCTTCAAGTCTATGAGTGGATGGATGATAAGGACTTGAGAGGAAGTATTTGATTCCATTGCTCTGGAGGAAATTTTCCATCTCCTTGGAAACAAAAGATTGCCATTATCCGTGACTATCTGCTCAGGCAGTCCGAGACATCCAAACATCTCCGAACAGGTAGGCGATCCCGAAGATAAGATAATAAGGGTATTTCAGTCCTTGACGTGAAAGCAATGGGCTTCTCCTGCAGATGTGCTGTCTGACACGACGGCCCAAACTCCGTATAGGGAAGCGTTGCAGGCCAGTGGAACGGGTCAAAGTGAGTCAACACCTTATCAATCAATGCTGCCTTTCTTGAAAGTAGTGTCACACTCCTTTGTAAACAACCAGGGTTTGCTCTCTCTCATTAGCTCATGCAAAGGCTTCAGCTGCCGGATGAACTCGCCGTAGTCGTTCAGGACGCAGCTAGCTGGCTGACTTTCTCAGGAGCAGGAGCCTCCTGCAATGACTGTCACTTTCTATGGGGCTGTGTGGAGACCACCAGCATCAATCAAATGGCCTAAGGACTCCACTGCATGCTTGAAAAAGTTGCACTTCTCTAATTGCAAACACGTAAGCCTTAGTCTTCAAGTCGATTTAGCAGACGCTCCTATCCAGAGCAACTAGGGTTAACTAGGATTTTTCACTTAGTTGGCTCGGGGATTCAAACCTGGAACCTTTCGGTTACTGGTCCAACACTGTTAACCACTAGGCTACCTTCTGCCTGACCTGCCACCCTTTTAAAGGTTCAGCAGTTGCTCCTCGCCATCCTTTCCTGTGATGAGGATTTCATCAAGGTAACAATATGACTTAAGGTGGTCGCTCAGGACCTGATCCATGGACCTCTGGAACAAGGCAAATGCCAACGTGATTCCAAAAGGCAAGTGGCGGTATCAGTAGAGTCCCATGTGGGTAGTGATGGTGAGGTACTTTTGTGACTCTTCATCTACATGCAGCTACAGGAAGGCTTTATTGAGATCAATCTTGCTGTGTTGCTTTCCACCAGCCTACCTTGCGCGTAGTTCCTCGATAATTGGAGGAAGCGGGTATTGTTCCACCATCAGTACGGGATTATGTTCACCTTAATCTCCACACAGGTAAATGGAGCCAGTTCATCCTTAAAAACAGCTGCATGTCGAGTCAGCACAGCTGACAACCCTGTTTCTTCAACTGACATTGATTCACCTTCGCCCAGTCCAGACAAATCTTTTCAAACCATGGTCGGCACATCAGCACCTTGACCACATAGATGGGAAGTTTGGCTTTTTATCGGTTTAGTTCCAGCAGGACCTCTGCCTTTCCGTCATGGGGACAATCTCTCAGTGTGAATTTTTGCATGTGTCTGTGAAAGGTGGGTCAGCCTTATTTTTTATAGTTTTTCTGACATAAGTGAGACAGCTGCTCCAGTATCAATTTACATATTTTTTGGTTGTCCTCCCAATGGTGTTGTGACACCGTTGGCTGTAGAGTGTCCTTTTACTGTCAATACCTTGATCGGTAGCTCCTCCACAAAGTCTATGCCACTGTTGCGTGACTGGTCCTGCTTTACAGCATGCAGGTGTTTCTTCTTGGGGTGCAGCTGTCTGTGTTTCCTTTTCCAGATATTTCCTTATAGCTGTCCTTCGCTGGTTTCTCTCTATTTCTTTTACAAGCTCGCTCAATGTGTCCTTTCTTTTCACAATGGCATCATGTCAGCTTCTTTGCCCAGCATTCAGATGGGTGATGACCCTGCTTTCCATGGTGCCCCCTTTTTTCTATCCTGTACTGCTGCTGCACTGTGCACTCTTGATACAGCCCCCAGCTGTTGTGCATATTTTGCAGCTAGCTCCATTGATTCAGTGAGTAGGCACTTCTGTATTGCCTCATGCATTAAGCCATCAATGTTGCATTAACTCAATGTTCAGTTAGTCTCTTATATATTTTTTTATAATTCCTTATTAGGTGTCCAATTCGGGAAATTTGTCTTGCATCTCAACAAACTTAAATCGGGGTGGGGACTTTCTCTCCCAGCACATGTTAAATAGGGTCACATGCTTCTAATCAAGGGGTGTAATCATTAGTCCAAAACATTTTGCAACAAAATTAAGAGTTTATATTGGACAAATTCAGGTAGGTCCCTCCCTGTTTCGTTCCGTTTGTTTCAATTGAGTTCCTAGTGAATACACCCATGTTTGCTACCTAATGGACTGAGTATGGAGTATTTGGAGATGTTTAATATGTGATCTAGTCAATAGACGGGGCAAAACAGACGGGGTTGGCTTAGATTGTTGACATGTCAACTATATTTAATCTCTAATGTTTATTGAAAACATAAATACAGTTGCACAATGAGCACTTGTTGCCTCTTAAATACATTGTTACAGTTGTTGTTTAGCTAGCCAAACAATTTGATCCATATTAGCATAAACCTAACCTCACTCCGAATGTACTTTCACATACAGCTTGCGTAAGAAAAGTTAGGAGTTACTTTCAACTATTACATTTTATTTAGGTAGTCTACCCCAACGAGTATGGAAGCTGATCAATGTGTAAATGTGTTGAAATGATAGTCACTGAAGCGGACACGCCTTGTTTCCAAATTTAAGCAGGGTACAAAGAGGTAGGCATCTGGACGGTAGAATTGTTCTCACTGAGGTGCATTACCTCTCATATGTGCCCAACCTCCTCGATTCGGTCTTATGTAGCAACATTTGAAATTGTCTTTTATTTTTTACATTGGATAAAAGTAGAGACTCAGAGCTACAGAATGGTATATCATACACTTCAGTTGAGGGACAGGTGTGTGCCTTTCCAAATTATGCCCAATAAATTGAATTTACCACAGGTGGACTCCAATCAAGTTGTAGAAACATCTCAATTTTTAATCTCACAGCAAAGGGTCTAAATACTTATGTAAATAAGGTATTTCTTTTAATAAATTAGCAAAAACATGTTGCTTTGTCATGGGGTATTGTGTGTAGATTGATGAGAATTTTTTTTAAATATATTTTAGAATAAGGCTGTAATGTAAAAATTTTTGGAAAAGGTAAAGGGGTCTGAATACTATCCAAATGCACTGTATTAATCTTGAACAGGATTATTTATTTTGGATGCAATCTGAATAGAATTGATGGAAAGAGCGAAAGATTGGGAGAGAGTGCATTGATTTGAAGCAACAATAGTTTTAAAACTCTGCAACTGCAATAAAAAAACATCTTTACAATTAAAAAATAAGGTGATTCCCAAAAGCCAGATGGAGATGTGTAAATTAGACGCACAATCTGTCTTTATATTACTGTAGCATAGACTATGCTGCAGCAAATGTAGGTCTACCTGCCACAATTAAAAAAGTTGCCATGATGAGATGATGGGTCTACATACTGAGATTGGCAGTCGGTCCCCACCCTGAGTGTTAATGATTCTTCATGCAGTGACCAGAGAGAAGGCTGTTGTGATAATGTTGCGTTATGAGGTAGGTGAAGGAGTCAGGCGCAGGAGAGCAGAGATATCAGAGAAGCGTACTTTAATTGGCAAGTCCACCAACACAGGTATGGCAGAATCCGAAAGTAAAACGCCCTCGACAACAGAGAACCCGTACTAACGCACGGAGGAACAAACAAAGCTCCGACAATAACACACTCTTATTAAATCCGTGAAAACAAGAAATAGGGCATAACCTCACCGAGCTACATCACAATAAAAGAATAATCCCGCACAAACCTAGGCAGGCAACAGGGTAAATATATACACACAGAAATTAAGGAAAATGAAACCAGGTGTGAAAAGAACCAAAGACAAAACAAATAGAAAAGGAAAAAGGGATCGGTGATGGCTAGTAGACCGGCGACGCCGACCGCCGACTGAACAGGGAGAGGAACTACCTTCGGTGGAAGTCGTGACAGCTGTCGAGAATCCAGATTTAGACATTGCATATCGTTTACTGGCCCAACGCTCTAAACACTAGGCTACCTGCCTCCCGAGGTAGCCTATTATTATTTACCGGTTTCTCACAAAAGGGGGTGGTTACTGAAGCGTCATTTCAACCACACAATATAACAGAATAAAATAAAACATATTTTGTACATTTCTACCTGGAATTTTCAACGCAATTTCAACGTATACATAGTTTTGATGATTATGTTGAAATCAGATGATTGATGTAGCAACCTGTTAGTCAGGTTAAGTCAATGTATTTAAGTTAAAGTTTTACCCTAATTTCAATGTTTACAACGCTGGTTGAAATGAGATGGACAGTACTGGTTGATGACTTTTTTCAAATCCAATGTATTTTCCACTGATTCCACATCATAATACATTGACAAATGACGTTGAAACAACGTTGATTCAACCAGTGTGTGCTCAGTAGGTAGCGACTGTATCTAGAGTTTCAGTTAACATAAGAGGAACTTTATTGTCCCCAAACTGAAATACCCTACAGTGCTGATTTTTTATTGAATCAATGGGAATTAGTTATATTATGATGAGTACTAACAGACAATATGGCATTTACCTGGTTTGAGATGACGCATACTTCCAGGACCAGTTTCCCTTCCTGGCGAGCTCCTTTGCATACCCATGCCCAATACGTTGGGTTTTGAATAGTAGGGCATTCAGAATGTTTTCATCCACTTCAGTGCCCACCTGGTCTGCGCAAGTATGCATGTTTGATGTATCTCATAATAGCCTAGTTAATCATAGTTGATGTATTTTTCAGGACAAAAGGCAGGTAAACATTCATTCAAGGTAAACATTCATGGGCAAATATAAGTGACTGCGCTTCAATGGACTTTTCCTCAGAAATGTGCACTGTGTTTTATACAGTATGTATATGACAATTTGCTAATTGTCAGATCGACCCAAACTCCAGGACCAGAGACAGTGAGTGATTGACAGCCTAGGGGAGGCGAGTAGACGAGAAACTCACACCCACTGAGTGCCAGCCAGCCAGGTATGGTGCACCTCAGCTACAGTATAATGGGAATATTTAAGATGACTAAAGTTCAGATTTAATTTACAATGATCAACACAATGTTTAGCATATTTGAAGTTTGTGTAACAAATGTGATTTCCAGTGTTCTGTTTGTAACACTCGGGTTGATGGTCACTAGACTAGAGGCTGTATGTTATGGATTAAACTCATAACTGCTGATAAGGTTGACGCCAGACTGGAGGTACAAGGACAGAGGATACACTGATTATTATTATATTGTGTGAAACAATGTGATTCTGTAGCTGCTGACAAAGTCACTGCCTTCTGTTTTGACTTCCTACAAGCCTGTCGGGCTGGTGTTTACAGAACATTTGTACGCTGATTAGGATATAAGGGTGTTCTCAGAGAAGGCCAGTTAGATGTGTTCTCTGCTTCTGGGCTGGAGTTTTCTCCCTGTTGCAACTTGTAATAAACCAAATAGACTTTTGATTGACTATCCTCGACTGCTCTTCTCCTTTGTTCACTTCTCCTTTGTTCACTTCTCCTTTGTTCAATTTCTATTACATCACCCTTCCCTCCTTTCAGGCGAACCTGATTCTCAGTGAGAGAGTGAGAGAGGAAGGCCATCCTGTCTGTATCCCCAGGCTGAGCGCTTACACTCAGAGGGATGATGAGGCTAGGCTGGGTTCGAGGGCTGGCCCCTTTGCTGGCCATGGCTGCTGGAATACTCTACATCACATCCATTAAGCGGGAGGTTCATTCTCATGGGGAGAGACTGCAGAGGGCCCATCAGAATGACTCGTCCAGGGGCCAGGACATGCTCAAGAGGCTGGAGAAGATGGAGGCTCACATCGAGAAGCTGTGTAAGTCTCAATCTCCTTCATTTAACTGTGACTTACCTGGAAGGGAAATGGCAGTAGCTCTGTCCACGTACTGTACCTGGACTGCAGTCTGCCACTGTTCTAGATGGTAGGGCAGATTTAGAGGGGAGGATTTGAGAATACATTAGAATCTAGCCTAAACCTACATGTAGAGTTGATCCCAGAAAGTTATTTCACACTTCACAGTGATTATTGTAAAAGGGAATTTGTACCCAGTTAATTAAAGGGTTTAAATAAACTAATAAAGGATTAAATAAAATATGCCCATAATAATTTTAGATTGTTCTTTAATCCTGTATACTGTTGCTTGCTGAACAACATTTGTTACATTTTGATCTACCATCAGTTACTTCAAGGTAATTCTCCAAGGCAGAGCAAACATTGTTAATCAACTTTTTTTTAAACACACATGCAAACAGTGACTGAAGCTCCTAACCAACTGTGCTATTTAGTTCGTTTTTCTGTGTTGTTTGAAACGTAGTTTTTTACTTATTTTGTACATAATGTTGCTGCTTGTCACGTTCCTGACCTATTTCTGTTAGTTTGTTGTACGTGTTAGTTGGTCAGGGCGTGAGTTTGGGTGGGCATTCTATGTTGTCTGTTTCTATGTTGGTTTAAGGGTTGCCTGGTATGGCTCTCAATTAGAGGCAGGTGTTTGGCGTTCCTCTAATTGAGAGTCATATTTAGGTAGGTTGTTTCACAGTGTTCGTTGTGGGTGGTTGTCTCCTGTGTCAGTGTTTGTCGCACCATACGGGACTGTTCGGTTTGTGTTGTACATCGTCATTTTATGTGTAGGCTATTTTCCCTGTTCGTGCATTCTCGTGTTTAATGTAGTTCGTCGTTCAGGTCTGTCTACTCCGTTTGTTGTTTTGTTAGTTTATAGTGAAGTTCGTGTTTTCGTCTTGTCTTTAATAAATATTATGTGTTCACAACCCGCTGCGCCTTGGTTCCCTCAATACTCCTCCTTTTCGGTTGAAGAGGAGGAGGACCACCGTTACACTGCTACCGTCTCTTATGACCGAAAATAACTTTTGGACATCAGAACAGTGATTACTCACCTCGAACTGAACTAAACATTTTTCTGTAACAAGTCTGAAGGATATACTGCTTTCTCGGAAACGAGCCCAAATCCCAGTAATTTGCGTGAAGAAAAGGAGAAAAAGGGGGCAGAGGTCGGGCAGCCTTCTGTGAATTTGTAGGCGAGTGAGTAAACCTCCACTACCATCTGTTCTATTGGCCAACGTGCAATCATTGGAAAACAAAATGGATGATATACGATCAAGACTATCCTACCAACAGAACGTTAAAAACTGTAAAAACGGATAATATAGAGCTGGCGGGATTTTCCATGCATCGGCAGGACAGAGAACCTACGTCTGGTAAGACGAGGGGCAGCGGTGTGTGTCTTTTTGTCAATAAATGCTGGTGCGCGATGTCTAATACTAAAGAAGTCTCAAGGAATTGCTCGCCTGAGGTAGAGAACCTTATGATAAGCTGTAGACCACACTATCTACTAAGAGAGTTCTCATTATTCATAACCGTCTATTTACCACCACAAACCGATGCTGGCACTAAGGCCGCACTCAACGAGCAGTATAAGGCCATAAGTAAACTAGAAAATGCTCATCCAGAAGCGGCGCTCCTAGTGGCCGGGGACTTTAATGCAGGCAAACTTAAATCCATTTTACCCAATTTCTACCAGCATGTCACATGTGCAACCAGAGGAAAAAGAACTTTAGACCACCTTTACTCCACACAGAGCCGCATACAAAGCTCTCCCTCACCCTCCATTTGGCAAATCTGACCATAATTCTATCCTCCTGATTCCTGTTTACAAGCAAAAACTAAAGCAGGAAGTACCAGTGACTTGCTCAATACGGAAGTGGTCAGATGACGCACATGTTACACTACAGGACTGTTTTGCGAGCACAGACTGGATTATGTTCCAGGATTCATCCAATGGCATTGAGGAGTATACCACCTCAGTCATCGGCTTCATCAATAAGTGCATTGACGACGTCGTACCCACAGTGACTGTACGTACATATCCCAACCAGAAGCCATGGATTAAAGGCAACATCTGCATCGAGCTAAAGGCTAGAGCTGCCGCTTTCAAGGAGCGGGACACTAATAAGACGAACCATGAAACAGGCAAAGCGTCGATACAGGATTAAGATTGAATCCTACTACACCAGCTCTGACGCTCGTCAGATGTGGCAGGGCTTGAAAACTATTAGGGACTACAAAGGGAAACCCAGCCGTGAGCTGCCCAGTGACGCGAGCCTACGCGAGCCTATGAGCCTATAATCGACTCACGTCGGTAGCCATAAAGTGCTTTGAAAGGCTGGTCATGGCTCACATCAACAGCATCATCCCGGATACCCTAGACCCAATATAATTTGCATACTGCCCCAACAAATCCACAGATGACGCAATCTCAATCGCACTCCACACTGCCCTTTCCCATCTGGACAAAAGGAAGACCTATGTGAGAATACTGTTCATTGACCACAACTCAGCGTTCAACACCATAGCGCCCACAAAGCTCATCACTAAGCTAAGGACCCTGGGACTAAACACCTCCCTCTGCAACTGGATCCTGGACTTTCTGACGGGCCGCCCCCAGGTGGTAAGGGTAGGCAACAACACGTCTGCCATGCTGATCCTCAACACAGGCGCCCCTCAGGGGTGCGTGCCTAGTCCCCTACTGTACTCCCTGTTCACCCATGACTGCGTGGCCAAACACGACTCCAACATCATCATTAAGTTTGCTTACGATACAACAGTGGTAGGCCTAATTACCGACAATGATGAGACAGCCTATAGGGAGGAGGTCAGAGACCTGGCAGTGTGGTGCCAGGACAACAACCTCTCCCTCAATGTGAGCAAGACAAAAGAGCTGATCGTGGACTACATCAACAGGGCTGTAGTGGAGCGGGTCAAGAGTTTCAAGTTCCTTGGTGTCCTCATCACCAACGAACTATCATTGTCCAAACACACCAAGACAGTCGTGAAGAGGGCCCGACACCGTTTCCCCCTCAGGAGACTGAAGAGATTGTCACATTGGCATAGGTCCCCAGATCATCAAAAATGTATACGACTGCACCATCGAGAGCATCCTGACCGGTTGCATCACCACCTGGAATGGCAAATTCTCGGCATCTGATTGTAAGGCGCTAAAGAGGATAGTGAGTATGGCCCAGTACATCACTGGGGCCAAGCTTTCTGCCATCCAGGACCTATACACTAGGTGGTGTCAGAGGAAAGACCACAAAATGTGCAAAGACTCCAGTCACCCAAGTCAAAGACTGTTCTCTCTGCTACCGCACGGCAAGCGGTTCCGGAGAGCCAAGTCTAGGACCAAAAGACTCCTTAACAGCTTCTACCCCCAAGCCATAAGACTGCTGAACAATTAATCAAATGGCCACCCGGACTATTTACATTGACCCCCCCCCCATTTGTTTTTACACTGCTGCTACTCACTGTTTATTATCTATGCATAGTCACTTTACCCCTACCTACATGTACAAATTACCTCGACTAACCTGTATCCCCGCACATTCACCCGGTACCGGTATCCCCTGTAAATAGCCTCGTTACTGCTATTTTATTGTGTTACTTTTTATTATTTTTTACTTTAGTTTATTTGGTAAATATTTTCTTAACTCTTTCTTGAACTGCATTGTTGGTTAAGGGCTTGTAAGTAAGCATTTCATGGTGAGGTTGTACCTGTTGTATTCATACCTGTTGTATTCGGCGTATGTGACAAATAAAGTTTGATTTGATTTGATTTAAATGAGATCATGCTCTGTTTGTATCAAAAGGAGTGACTCATGTTGATTCTGGCAGCCTTAAAACATTTATTACAATGTGATGAACAGCTGTCATGTGTGTCCACAGTGAAGACAATCAACGACGGGCGCAGTCTGAAAGAGGGGCAGGCTGTGAAGGCTCCCGAGGTCAAGGAGAGGAAGGTGGTGAAGAAAGTGTACCCCAACTCAGCTCTGTTTACAAGCTGGGGTGATGAGCTCTCAGAGGAGGAGCAGAAAGAAGCAGAGGGGCTGTTTCAGATGTATGGATACAATGCCTTCCTGAGTGACAGACTACCCCTGAACAGGGAAATCTCTGATACTCGCGATCCTAAGTAAATCATTTTCCTCACCTCTCCGCCACCTCAACACAGCAAATGATGGATCCGCTGAAAACTTCTGAATTCTAACCACAGTCTGTTGCATTGCGGCCATCCGAGGTCAATTCCATCTTCAGCACTGTGAATTCAATTTGAGCAATTGTGACCTTAGAACTAGAAGGTTCTACCTGTAAAAAGATGATTCTAAGATAACTGGATCCTAAGCAATTTTTATCATGTATTATTTTAAACTCAACAACGTGGATTGGGGTTTTAGAGTACTATATAGGTAGAAAACATTGAACAGAACAAGTCTATGTCAATAAATACATTTTGACAGAAATGCAGATAGAACCTTATAATTCAAAGCTCTCGCAATGACATTGAAGTTGACAATAACTTGAAGAGTGAAACAGCAGCTTTGGTGAACTGAATGAATGATATGAGGTGGACCAAATGTTTTTGTTGTGCCTGTTAGATGTGCTAAGCACCAGTATCCCCATGACCTGCCCACCATCAGCGTGGTGTTGATCTACTTGGACGAGGCCCTGTCAATCATCAAGAGAGCCGTCCGCAGCATCATAGACAAGACCCCCCAACGCCTGCTCAAAGACATCATACTGGTGGATGACCACAGCTCCAATGGTTTGCCTAATTGGTCTCTTCTCACCTCTTAGAAACATTTCAAAGTACATTTGGTAACATTTAGATTGAACGTAGGTGTGGTTTTCAACTTTCCTTAGGTACCACTGATTTGCAAGTGTCTGCTTTCACAGAGGATCTAAAGGAGAAGTTGGATGCCTACATCAGCTTCATCCATGAAGAGCGTCCCGGCCTGGTGAAGAGAGTGAGACACTCAGAGCAGCTCGGTCTCACACAGGCCCGCCTCTCAGGGTGGAGGGAAGCTACAGGAGATGTGGTGGCCATCTTGGATGCCCACATAGAGGTCCATGTGGAATGGTAGTCTAAATGAAATATCGCAGTGAGACTTTTTGAATCCCCCCCTCAAAATGGTGTTTTGACTCTGTGTTTGTGTGAACAGGGCTGAGCCTCTGTTAGCTCGGATAAAGGAGGACCGCACGTTGGTGTTGACACCGGTGTTTGACAAAGTCCATTTCGATGACTTGACAGTCACACGTTATGGGCCTGCTGCAGATGCCTTTGACTGGGCCCTGTGGTGTATGTATGAGTCCTTCAGACCTGAGTGGTATGCCTTGAAAGACGAGTCACAGCCAGGAAAGTGAGTTGTTTGTGATTTCATCATCGGATGATAGTCCAGTTTCACAAATCTGTTTGAATAGACGATAAGGAAAGCACAGCATTGGGAGGAAAATCTTACCTAATATTTACACCTGGATTATTATTTTGCGTTATCTATTCATTAAAATGAATGTCACTTCTCCCAATGTGGAATTGACCATGATTTGTCCTGTATGTTTGTCAGGAGCCCCTCCATTATGGGCATACTAGTGGTTGATCGCCTGTTCTTTGGAGAAATTGGTGCTCTGGATGGTGGTATGAAGATCTATGGAGGTGAAAATGTTGAACTGGGTATCCGGGTAAGTCACTCTGCTACAGTTTCTAAATGAATGTTTGAAATCAAAGCAGACTTGTGTTTGCAGAATTATTTTCTGTTCTTGAGTCATTCAGTCTGAACAAACCAATCTACATCCAACATCCAGACACTTCAGTCCATATCATTAAACTCTTCCTTCTCTCTTGGTGTTTGGTGTGTCTAGGTGTGGCTTTGTGGTGGAAGTGTCGAGGTCATACCTTGTTCTAAAATAGCCCACATCGAGAGGGCCCATAAACCCTATCTCCCCGACCTGAGCATTACAATGAAGAGGAATGCTCTGAGAGTGGCTGAGGTCTGGATGGATGACTACAAACATAATGTCAACATTGCCTGGAACATCCCACTGAAGGTACTGTACACAACAAACCAATCAAAAAATAGGTTTTGTTCAGCTGCTCCTATAGAATAGCAATGATTGCTGTTTTGCATGCCTTGTGTTTGAAAATAAGCAGACTACACAGTCAATATTATAAAAAAAATTGTCTATTACTCAATGCCATAATAAAGATCATAGGATCTATGTAAAATGATGGCGGTAAGCAAAAGTGGATAATAGGTGGATTGCTCACATGTCCTGTGTTTCTGATTTAGAAATCTTCTTTCTCACCACAGGATCATGGCATAGACATTGGGGATGTTTCAGAGAGGAAGAAGTTGAGAAAGAGGCTGAACTGCAAACCATTCCAGTGGTATCTGGATAACGTGTATCCCATGTTAGAGCCCCTGGGTGACTTCCTTGGTTATGGAGTTGTGAGTGATGCTAAAATGTTACAGTTGTTCTGGAACTTTTTCCTCACAAACTGTGTTTATTGGCATGCAGGGCATCCTTTGTCAATAGGATGCAGGGTCATAAATCAGGATAGGAATCTGCACTTTTATAACCGTTTATCTCTCTGCATAAAATCAACAGCTGGTCAATGATCTGAAGATGGATCTCTGTATAGATCAAGGCCCAGTTCCAGGGAACACACCTATTTTATATAGATGCCATTATTTTCGTCCACAGGTTTGTAGAAACATTGCTTAGTATCTTAGAATTTAACTAGATGTATAATTCGGTTCATCCCATGGCAGACTTGGGATTCAATCCATGCCACAATGCAAAGTACTGTCAATACCACAGACTCAGAAAAGCCTAAATATCTATACTCTCTGTCCAGATCTGTTATTATCGAGCCAGTGGGGAGATCTACATTGGAGGCATCAAGTCTCACAAGTACAACAGTAATCGCTGTCTGGTGGACACTGGCACTCAAACCCCAGGACTGTATGAGTGCAAGGTGGCCAAGCCGAAGGGATTCCACATGCTCTGGGACTTCCAACAGGTAAGCACTCTAACATGATTTAGGGAAGTTGATGCTTATAAATTGCTGGAAACAACGGAGATGTCTTTGACTTTTTATTTTATTATTGTGATGCTGTACAGTAGAATGCTGCTGTGTTTTACAGGGAAAAGCCATCCAGAACAGACAGACAAAGAGATGTCTGGAGATTGCCCCAGGGGAGGACACTTACTACCAGCTCATCATTCAGGAGTGCAGTGGGCAGCACTGGAACATACAGAATCTGATTAAAGACTTCTGATACACTGAGATAGTTAGGCCTACCAGAGACAATACAAGTGGGAAGGTGGTATTTACCACATATGACTGGTAAAAGTCCACTTGAACGTCCCTCCAACTGGTAATTACTATTGGGAAACTCGTCTATCTTCCCTGAGCTCCGACTTCTCCCACGTGCTGACCTCTGACGTCACCTACTAAGGAAATTACTTTTTTAACAGCATTTTCAGCAGATCAATGCAACAACAAAACATTCTTTACAAAAATCTATCTAGAAATATGAACATTATAATTTAACAAACATGATAGCTGTACTCATAGTTTTTGGTTGACGCAACTTGTTGGCCATTAGCCAATCGGCGTTTCTCAATGAGTTCAAAGCACGTGAATGCATCCAACTGGTATTTATGATTTCACAGCAGGTAATTACAACCTTCCCACTTTGTTATGAACACAGCATTATCATCATGCTTTGAAAATCCTATCTTAGTCAGCAGTGAGATGACTGTGATCTTAGTGAGCTGTTGGTTGTACGCGTCATTCAGGGCAGGTGTTTTGTGCCCCCCCCTTTTAGCTAAAAAATATAACATATACAGTACCAGTCAAAGGTTTGGACACACCTACTCTTTCAAGGGTTTTTCTTTATTTTTTATATGTTCTACATTGTAGAATAATAGTGAAGACATCAAAACTATGAAATAACACATAGAATCATTTAGTAACTAAAAAAGTGTTAAACAAATCAAAATATATTTGAGATTCTTCATAGTAGCCACCCGTTGCCTTGATGACAGCTTTGCACACTCTTGGCATTCTCTAAAACAGCTTCACCTGGAATGATTTTCTAACAGTCTTCAAGGAGTTCCCACATACGCTGAGCACTTGTTGGCTACTTTTCCATCACTCTGCGGTCCAACTCATCCCAAACCATCTCGATTGGGTTGAGATCAGGTCATTGTGAAGGCCAGTCTAATACCGGTCTAATATCCATTACTCATGTTTATTGGTCAAAGCAAATCTCTTCTTCTTATTGGTGTCCTTTAATATGACTTGGTCTTTTACCAAATAGGGCTATCTTCTATATACCACTCCTACCATATCACAACACAACTGATTGGCTCAAACGCATTAAGAAAGAAATAATTCCACAAATTTACTTTTAACAAGGCACACCTGTTAATTGAAATGCATTCCAGGTGACTACTTCATGAAGCTGGTTGAGAGAATACCAAGAGTGTGCAAAGCTGTCATTAAGGCAAAGGGTGGCTACTTTGAAGAAACTCAAATATAAAATATATTTTGATTTGTTTAACACTTTTTTGGTTACTACATTATTCCATATGTGTTATTTCATAGTTTTGATGTCTTCACTATATTCTACAATGTAGAAAAAAGTTAAAATAAAGAAAAACTCTTGAATGAGTAGGAATGTCCAAACTTGACTGGTACTGTATATATATATTTTTGTGCCTGTTTTGCATGTTATTTTGGCATTAATACGTGTCACATATCAGTTGGCAAACAATGTAAAACAAATTATATTGAGTTAATAAAGCTGCATACAAATATGGTCTCTTTTTTGCTTTCTTGATTAAGGCAGCTCCAAAATGCAGGTGTTTCAGCCTAGATCAGTGCTTTCTGTGGTGGTAGGGCAGCCAGCGGAAATACAGAGCGTAGGGATTGGTAATGTTCTCTAGTTGCGCCGTGATTGGCTCAGTGTTCTGTCACTCATTTGGACACTATGTCACCGCAAAATCTATGGGGACAGCTCGAAAATTCAATCCCCTTTGGTGCTGCCATAGAGTTACATTAGAAGCGCCCATCCAAGAAGTCTCACGGTCATTGGCCACAGATAAAATGACGTCAAATCACGTTACATCTAAAGTAGCTTTGATTGGACTGATCATGTCAACATCATACTTTCAAAATCTTAGCTAGCAAGCTAGCAGTCACCACCATGAATCAAGTCTACAATCTACTGGCAAATCCTTTTCAATCCTTGTCATGTGAAGTGAAATTAGAGATAAAACGTCTCTGTGCTCATCATCCATTGGACATAAACATTACACAACAAGTCGCAAATTCAACAATGAGTGGTTTGGAAGGAAGCAGTGCTAGCGTTGGAAAGCAATCACTATTTTGCTTCCCCTGCCTGCTATTCAGTGGAGAGGGTGTGCGGTCCAAGTCTGGGTTTAAGGATTTAAAATAAATTAAACGTGGCTCAGCTATACTCCGCAGATAGACGAGCCATCAACCTCCACAACCAACAAACAGAGGAGAATAGGTAGGTGCTTGCCAGAATTATAGCATTCATTAAATTGTGTGGCAATTGTGAGATAGCACTGTGGGGCCATGACGAATTGGCCGACACCTTGAATCCAGGCATTTTCAGGTGTATTTTGAGACCATGCGTGAAGGAGATTACAGGCAACAAAGGCACTATGACGATCAACCAATTTTTAAGGGCACATCAAGCATGATCCAATACTAACTTTTGGATTGTATGTATGACGTGTACAGAGAAGCTATAGCTAAGGAGGTGTCTGAGACTCCTTTTGCGTCTGTACAAGCAGACGAGACAACTGACGTCTCCTGTAAATCACAGATGGTAATAGTGCTGTGCTATATGTTACCAGACAACAGTGTGTGTGAGAGGTTTATGTAGAGGACAAAACTGGTGTTGGCCTCTCCAACACCATCAAACAAGTCCTAGCGCAACTGAATGTCAAGGAGAAGCTGTTTGCACAAACCTACAACAAGGCATCGCTGATGAGTGGTAATGTATGTGGTGTCCAAACGCTACTGAAGGATTTCTTTCCGACCGCAGAACTCCAGTGTGTTACCAAGCTATGACCTGTGGGCAACCAGGAGAAGTTGAAAAGGGAGCTGTTCACTGTCTACTGGGATCCTGAGCTGCACACTGGAAAGACAGTCCTTCTTTATTGAAATCACTCTATGAGAACCACCTGCAGACTCTTCTCAAAATCCTCATCACAAGTCAGGGAGAAACTTTTCCCCACTTAAATGGATAAAAACCTTAATTCGCAACTCCGTAGGCTAGAAAATGTTAAATGCATTGGCCATGCTGTCAATCCAGCATGACTTCATCCAGAGAATGACAGACTTTCAAACCAGAAACCGTGGATTGATGGCAGCATTCGCGTGAAACTGAAAGCTGGAACCACTGCGTTTAACCAGGGCAAGGTGACCGGAAACATGACCGAATACAAACAGTGTAGCTATTCCCTCCGCAATCAAGGCAATCAAACAAGCTAAGCGTCAGTATAGAGACAAAGTAGAGTTGCAATTCAACGGCTCAGACACAAGAGGTATGTGGCAGGGTCTACAGTCAATCACGGATTACAAAAAGAAAACCAGCCCCGTCGCGGACCAGGATGTCTTGCTCCCAGACAGACTAAATAACTTCTTTGCTCGCTATTCATCCAAACACAGATCATCCCGTCTTCAAATTTATCGATTATTAACGTTAAAAATACCTAAAGTTGTATTACAAAAGTAGTTTGAAATTTTTTGCCAAAGTTTACAGGTAACCTTTGAGATATTTTATCGTCACGTTTGAGCAAGTTGGAACCTGTGTTTTTCTGGATGAAACGCGCCAAATAAATGGACATTTTGGATATATATCGACGGAATTAATCGAACAAAAGGACCATTTGTGATGTTTATGGGACATATTGGAGTTTCAACAACAGCTTCTCGTCAAAGGTAAGGCATGAATTATATTTTTATTTCTGCATTTTGTGGGTTGAAATATGAGTATCTCTCTTTGTTTACAATGGTGCTATCCTCAGATAATAGCATCGTATGCTTTCGCCGAAAAGCTTATTTGTATTCTGACATGTTGGCTGGATTCACAACCAGTGTAGCTTTAATTTGGTATCTTTCATGTGTGATTTAATGAAAGTTTGATTTTATAGTAATTAATTTTAATTTGGCGCTCTGCATTTTCTCAGGCTTTTTGCCAAGTGAGACAGTAGCGTCCCGTCTAAACTCAGATTTTTGGATATAAATATGAACTTTACCGAACAAAACATACATGTATTGTGTAACATGAAGTCCTATGAGTGTCATCTGATGAAGATCATCATAGGCTAGTGATTAATTTTATCTCTATTTCTGCTTTTTGTTACTGCTCTCTTTGGCTGGAAAAAGGTGTGGCCCACTCACTGTGTGGGACCGTCCCTAGGATTCCAATATTGACCATCCATTGTATGTCAGAATTCACCTTCGGTGTGACGGCATAATTCTGGAACTTTTCTGGCCTTCATGAACTTTGGCTGAGAGACTGGCTTGAGCTATAGTTTCACTGAAATCTTGTTCATACTTCCCAGTTCATACTTCCCAGTTCATCCTTAAAAACAGCTTCATGTCGAGTCAGCACAGCTGACAACCCTGTTTCTTCAACTGACACTGCATGCACCTTAGTCCAGACAAATCTTTTCAAACCATGGCTGGCCCATCAGCGCTTTGACCACATAGATGGGGAGTACAGGCTTTTTGTCAGTTTAGTTCCACCAGCACAGGACCTCTGCCTTTTTTTATTGGCTGTCCTCCCAATGGTGTTGTGACACCGTTGGCTGTAGAGTGTCCTTTTACTGTCAATATCTTGATCGGTAGCTCCTCCACAAAGTCTATGCCACTGTTGCGTGACTGGTCCTGCTTTATAGCATGCAGGTGTTTCTTCTTGGGGTGCAGCTGGCTGTGTTTCCTTTTCCAGATATTTCCTTATAGCTGTCCTTCGCTGGTTTCTCTCTATTTCTTTTACAAGCTCGCTCAATGTGTCCTTTCTTTTCACAATGGCGTCATGTCAGCTCCTTTGCCCAGCATTCAGATGGGTGATGACCCTGCTTTCCATGGTGCCCCCTTTTTTCTATCCTGTACTGCTGCTGCACTGTGCACTCTTGATACAGCCCCCAGCTGTTGTGCATATTTTGCAGCTAGCTCCATTGATTCAGTGAGTAGGCACTTCTGTATTGCCTCACGCAATAAGCCACACACAAGCCGATCGAGTGTCATTCAATGTTGCATTAACTGTTTACTCAAACTAACCAAGTGCTCCAGTTAGAGGCATTTTATCACTGTCCTTTTTTTTGTGATCAACATTTTTTTTTTTTCACAATATACAACACACAAGGTCGGATTAACATACAATACAACTATTTACATACTGTCAGGAGTCAATTATTTCAGTGCACAATATGACATTGACAGAAAGGAAGTAGAGTTTACAATAAAACATATTCTACATTATTCTCAGAAAAGAAAATGTCGTCCACCCACTCCCCTACCATGTAGGTCCATTGCTTGGTCAAGAGTTTTGATATCTGATAAGTTTTTGCATAATACATCCAATGCCTCAACTATATTTGCCTGAGCTTTGTTTATCACGGCCACTGATCGCTCTACACAAACAATATCTTGAAAATATGATAACCATGTTTGAGGCGAGAGGATTGTAGTGGTAATCTAAGCACTAAGGATAACCTTTGCTGCTGTTAAATTATTATTTTCTGAACCAGTTGCAATACAAGTGAAGAGTCATCATTCAACAAATATAAAGGTGTAACTTTGTTCACAGGGAAACCCATCATTTTTGTAAGGAAATCTGAAACATGTGACCAGAACTGGGACACCACAGGACATTCCCAAAACATGTGCATTAGTGTTCCAACAGCATTCATACGGCATCTATCACACATTGGAGTTGGAATCATCTTAATCTTAAAACGTCTAAATGGGGTTGCATAACTTCTATGTATAAACTTATAATGTATAAACTGATGTGCTGGGTTTTTAGAGGTAACAAATACATTTTCCCAAATGGTATCCCAATTCAGGTCGTGCCCCAATCCCTGCATTTCGCGGTTCCATGCTAGAGAGATACCCAATGTAGCGCATTTAACAGTCAGCAGGCAATCATAAGTGGCAGAGACCATTTTAGAAGTTAATGAAGGGTCTATCCATGTAAGCATTAGGTGGGATGTTACCGGCGCATCCCATGGTACACCATACGTTTTTAACGCAGATCATGAAAAGCCTGGAAGTTAATATATTTGTTTGAGGTCCTTGAAAGGTATCACCTTTCCTTCTTGTTTTTCACGTTTGATAGTAAATTACTTTTACTAGTTTACTTTCTCCTCCTGTTTTCACTCTTTATTTACAGTTTTGTCCGTGACGTTCTTCTACTTGACGGAGTTCGATTAAGCTGCCCCAGGTTGAACCAGGCTTTGGCCCGTCATGTGACCGGGTGAAGACGGTGCGGGAGGCGCTCCCTGCTCAAATCGAACGGTAATCTGTGCCGCTAGGTCATAGTGATCAACAATGCAGCATGGTGCATTACTCCACGTGCTTAACCTACGTCACGTTTGTTTGGAGCCCGGGGCATTAATCGAATCCCCTCCTTGTTAGCTAACTAACTTTTACTTTCTGTCTCTCCGTTTTTATTTCTATTCACTCATCGTCATGCAGGGAAAAAGGCTGCATTAATCCGTCTAAACCTCGTCGGCAGTTTCTTTGTTGTATCTTGACTCTTCAAATGAACTTTAAACTCACTCAGTAATGGGGACGGAGACGAAGAAATACTTGTAGATGCAATGAGTGCTTTACTGAAAAGTTGTGTTTCTTACATTACTTAAGGAAGTACCTCTAACAACCGACTTTCATAGTGCTTAGAGTTAGAAATATGAATGCAGAAACCCACATAACGTTAAATACTTAGTCCAATTTTTAACAGAGCAAAGCCCAGGTAAAAAGTCAGTGTAGAAAATTCCCCACCCATTTCCTGACTGACATGTCGACCAGTCACCTTCATATCTTGTTCCTGCAAGAGTGGGACTTCTTCTTCTGTGGTTTTTAAATAGCGGTTGGCAACCAAAAGTTATATTACTGCCACCAACTGGACAGGGTTTAATTATTTTTTTTAACCATAAGTGATGGGGGAAAACTAACTAAAAATACTACATAAATAAAAGTCCCACTTCTCCCTTCCTTCAAATCTCCATATATCTCCCTTCTTGTGCTCTGGGGCCTGAGAGGGTGGTACGGCACGTGACAATACTCCATGCAACTCCTCCGCCGAGAAGTCCTTCAGTCCTTTCTGCCGCATACACAATGATGTCTATT
The DNA here is from genome assembly GCF_045679555.1 of Salvelinus alpinus. NCBI lineage: Eukaryota > Metazoa > Chordata > Actinopteri > Salmoniformes > Salmonidae > Salvelinus > Salvelinus alpinus. The sequence goes on along the minus strand of NC_092096.1, from coordinate 32,365,618 downwards.
TTCCTGGACTTCCTCTCCACTTTGGCAGTACAATTAACCACCATAGCTATAAATGCTACAAAGTCCACCTTCTTGACATGTAACATTTCTGGATCCTTCTGGTGAGAGGCAACCCCTGCCGCCTGCAGAGAAGCCCTATCCACCACCATGAACTCTTCAGGACCACTCAATCCCTCAACCCTTCTGCATATGAGATGCTCTGACTAGCCCTGACTCTAGCCACCTCTTTCACCTTCACCCTCGTCGGACACTTCAAAGCCGTTCATGGTTCCCACCACAATTTCAACACTCCACATTCTCCATTCTCCACATTCTCCTGTTTGAAGTAGTGATGTAGTGACGTATGACATACGCCTAGCTTCTTGAAACGGGTCACATATACCAGTAGGAGTCACTGTTCAGGCAAGAATAGTTGCAATGTGGCTTCACATTTTATTTTAATATACCTATTTATTTTGGTTGATGGCATGATGTTGAAAGAATGATGCTGCTTCAAACATAGCATTTTACTATCAACATTGAAACAAGGTAAAATAACATGTGTATAATCAAATATAAAATTCTACATAATTTCAACCACCCAATATAACGGAATATGATAAATAACATTTTAAAAAATTCTGCCTGGAATTTTCTAAGTAATTTGAACGTGTACATAGTTCTGATGATTATGTTGAAATTAGATTGATGTAACAACCTGATAGTCAGGTTGAGTCAATGTATTTAGGTTGAAGTCTTACCCCAATTTCAATGTTTACAACGCTGGTTGAAATGAGATGAAAACAAACGTTGGCAAATTACGATTCAACCAGTGTGTGCCCAGTGGGTAGCGACTGTGTCTAGACTTTTAGTTAAGTTAAGAGGAACTTTATTGTCCCCAAACTGAAATACCCTACAGTGCTTTTTTTATTGAATCAAATGGGAATTAGTTATATTATTACAGGTGTTGACAGACAACGTGGCATTTACCTAGTTTGAGATGGCGCAAACTTCCAGGCCCCGTTTCCCTTCTCTTTCATCCGCTTCAATGCCCACCTGGTCTGCGCAAGTATGTATGTTTGATGTATCTCCTTATAGCCTAGTTTATCATTGTTGATGTATTTTTCAGGACAAAAGGCTATAAAGTTACAAGGAACACATTAATGGGCCTAAGACAAATATAAGTGACTATTTGCTTCAGTGCACTTTTCATCTGAAAAGCCCTGTGTTTTACACATTTACATATAATTTTGCCAATTATCATATTGACCAAAACTCCAGGACCAGGGACAGTGAGTGATTGACAGCAAGGAGAGGTCCACTGGTCTAGGGGAGGAGAGTGACAAGAAACTCACACCAACTGAGTGCCAGCCAGCCAGCAAGGTATGGTGCACCTCACCTGTAATGGGAATATTTAAGATGACAAAAGTTCATATTTAAATTAGAGGGCTCAACAAAAATGTTAGTATATTTGGAGTTTCTGTTATACATGTGATTTCCAGTGTTTTGTTTGTAACACTTGGGTTGATGGTCACTAGACTTGAGGCTGTATGTTATGGATTAAACTCATAACTGCTGATAAGGTTGACGCCAGACTGGAGGTACAAGGACAGAGGATACACTGATTATTAATATATTGTGTGAAACAATGTGATTCTGTAGCTGCTGACAAGTCACTGCCTTCTGTTTTGACTTCCTACAAGCCTGTCGGGCTGGTGTTTACAGAACATTTGTACGCTGATTAGGATATAAGGGTGTTCTCAGAGAAGGCCAGTTAGATGTGTTCTCTGCTTCTGGGCTGGAGTTTTCTCCCTTTTGCAACTTGTAATAAACAAAATACATTTTTGATTGACGATCTGCGACTGCTCTTCTCTTTTGTTCACTTGGAAATGTCTTACATCACCCCTCCCTCCTTTCAGGCGAGCCTGGATCTCAGTGAGAGAGTGAGAGAGGAAAGTCATCCTGTCTGCATCCCCAGGCTGAGCGCTTACACTCAGAGGGATGATGAGGCTAGGCTGGGTCCGAGGGCTGGCCCCTTTGCTGGCCATGGCTGCTGGAATACTCTACATCACATCCATTAAGTGGGAGGTTCATTCTCATGGGGAGAGACTGCAGAGGGCCCATCAGAATGACTCGTCCAGGGGCCAGGATATGCTCAAGAGGCTGGAGAAGATGGAGGCTCACATTGAGAAGCTGTGTAAGTCTCAATATCCTTCATTTAACTGTGACTTACCTGGAAGGGAGATGGCAGTAGCTCTGTCCACGTACTGTACCTGGACTGCAGTCTGCCACTGTTCTAGATGGTAGGGCAGATTTAGAGGGGAGGATTTGAGAACAAATTAGAATCTAGCCTAAAGCTACATGTAGAGTTGATCCCAGAAAGGTATTTCACACTTCACAGTGATTATTGTAGAAGCGAATCTGTTCTCAATTAAATAAAGAGTTGAATAAACTGATAAAGGGTTAGATCAAATCAAACAAATATGGCCCATAATAATTTTAGAATGTTCTTTAATCCTGTATACTGTTGATTGTTGCACAACATTTGTTACATTTTTCTATCAACATCTGTGTGCCAAAGTTGTCCACATTGTTTACTTTACTTTTACAGTTATGTCAAGGTAATCCTCCAAGGCAGATCAAGTCTTATTAATCAACTTTTAAAAAGCTAATGCAAACAGTGCAAATAAGTTCATGCTTTGTTTGTACAGTATCAAAAGGAGTGACTTATGTGGCTCAACTAGCCACCTGTATTTCATTGATTTGGCAGCCTTAAACAATCTGAATTATACAGTAATAACCAATTAATTATAGTTTGATGAGCAGCTGTCATGTTTGTCCACAGTGAAGTCAATCAACAACGGGATCAGTCTGAAAGAGGGGCAGGCTGTGAAGGCTCCCGAGGTCAAGAAGGAGAGGAAGGTGGTGAAGAAGTTGTACCCCAACTCAGCTCTGTTTACAAGCTGGGGTGGTGAGCTCTCAGAGGAGGAGCAGAAAGAGGCAGAGGGGCTGTTTCAGATGTATGGATACAACGCCTTCCTGAGTGACAGACTACCCCTGAACAGGGAAATCCCTGATACTCGCGATCCTAAGTAAATCATTTTCCTCATCCCTCCGCCACCTCTACACAGCAAATTATGTCTAACTCAAGATTTCTGAATTCTAACCACAGTCTGTTGCATCCGAGGTCATCAGAGGTTAATTCCATCTTCAGCACTTTTAATGCAGTTTGACAAATGACATTGAAATTGACTAACTTTAAGAGTGAAACAGCAGCTTTGGTGAAGCGAATGAATGATATGAGGTAGACCAAATGTGTTTGTTGTGCCTGTTAGATGTGCTAAGCACCAGTATCCCCATGACCTGCCCACCATCAGCGTGGTGTTGATCTACTTGGACGAGGCCCTGTCAATCATCAAGAGAGCCGTCCGCAGCATCATAGACAAGACCCCCCAACGCCTGCTCAAAGACATCATACTGGTGGATGACCACAGCTCCAATGGTTTGCCTAATTGGTGTCTTCTCACCTCTTAGAAACATTTCAAAGTATATTTGGTAACATTTAGATTGAACGTAGGTGTGGCTTTCAACATTTGTTGTGTATCACTGATTTGAAAGTGTCTGCTTTCACAGAGGATCTAAAGGAGAAGTTGGATGCCTACATCAGCTTCATCCATGAAGAGCGTCCCGGCCTGGTGAAGAGAGTGAGACACTCAGAGCAGCTCGGTCTCACACAGGCCCGCCTCTCAGGGTGGAGGGAAGCTACAGGAGATGTGGTGGCCATCTTGGATGCCCACATAGAGGTCCATGTGGAATGGTAGTCTAAATGAAATATCTCAGTGAGACTTTTTGAATCCCCCCCTCAAAATGGTGTTTTGACTCTGTGTTTGTGTGAACAGGGCGGAGCCTCTGTTAGCTCGGATAAAGGAGGACCGCACGTTGGTGTTGACACCGGTGTTTGACAAAGTCCATTTCGATGACTTGACAGTCACACGTTATGGGCCTGCTGCAGACACCTTTGACTGGGCCCTGTGGTGTATGTACGAGCCCTTCAGACCTGAGTGGTATGCCTTGAAAGACGAGTCACAGCCAGGAAAGTGAGTTGGTCGTGATTTCATCATAGGATGGTAGTCTAGTTTCACAAGTCTGTTTGAATAGACGATAAGGAAAGCACAGCATTGGGAGGAAAATCTTACCTAATATTTACACCTGGATTATTTTTTTGCGTTATATATTCATTAAAATGAATGTCACTTCTCCCAATGTGGAATTGAACATAATTTGTCCTGTATGTTTGTCAGGAGCCCCTCCATTATGGGCATACTAGTGGTTGATCGCATGTTCTTTGGGGAAATTGGTGCTCTGGATGGTGGTATGAAGATCTATGGAGGTGAAAATGTTGAACTGGGTATCCGGGTAAGCCCCTCTGCTACAGTTTCTAAATTAATGTTTGAAATCAAAGCAGACTCGTGTTTGTAGAATTATTTTCTGTTCTTGAGTCATTCAGTCTGAACAAACCAATCTACATCCAACATCCAGATACTTCAGTCCATATCATTAAACTCTTCCTTCTCTCTTGGTGTTTGGTGTGTCTAGGTGTGGCTTTGTGGTGGAAGTGTCGAGGTCATACCTTGTTCTAAAATAGCCCACATCGAGAGGGCCCATAAACCCTATCTCCCAGACCTGAGCATTACAATGAAGAGGAATGCTCTGAGAGTGGCTGAGGTCTGGATGGATGACTACAAACATAATGTCAACATTGCCTGGAACATCCCACTGAAGGTACACTCTTAGAAAAAAGGGTTCTAAAATGGGTCTACGGCCCTTCTACCTGGACCGAACCCTTTTTGGTTGCAGGTAGAACTATGTTCCATGTAGAACCCTAGGTGAAAAGGGTTATACATGGAACAAAAAAGCGTTCATCAAAGGGTTATCCTATGTAGACAGCCGAAGAACCCTTTTATGTTCCAGAGAGCAGCTTTTTTTCTAAGAGTGTACTGTACAGAACAAACAATTCAAAATCAAGCCTTTGTTCAGGTGCTCCTTTCGAATAATAATCGTCACTGTTATTGAAGCTTGAAAGAAGACTAGACAGTCAGAATGAGCAATTTGTGTGAAAAGTTTACATTATTCAATGCCACAATAAGGATATTGAAGTATGATCTATGTAAATATCTGGAGGGTAAAAAAAAGTAGGTGGATAATTGATGGATTGCTCACATGGCCTGTGTTTCTGATTTAGAAATCTTCTTTCTCACCACAGGATCATGGCATAGACATTGGGGATGTTTCAGAGAGGAAGAAGTTGAGAAAGAGGCTGAACTGCAAACCCTTCCAGTGGTATCTGGATAACGTGTATCCCATGTTAGACCCCCTGGGTGACTTGCTTGGTTATGGAGCTGTGAGTGATGCTGAAACGTTTATCATTGTTCTGCACACAGACACACACACAGTCCACTCTGCTGTTCTATTATATACTATTTATTCAGCTACGCGACCAAGACACTACCCACTTTTTATTTGTAAATACATTCATACTTGACATAACACATTCATTATCTATACTGTATGTATATACACTGTACCAGGATGATAATCTGCACTTTTATAACCGTTTAATCTCTGTCCATAAAATCAACAGCTGGTCAATGATCTGAAGATGGACCTCTGTATAGATCAAGGCCCATTTCCAGGGAACACACCTATTTTATTTGGATGCCATTATTATGGTCCTCAGGTTTGTAGAATCATTGCTTAGTATTTTTTTATTTAACTACATGTATAATATGGTCCATCCCATGGCAGACTTGGGATTCAACCCATACCACAATGCAAAGTACTGTCAATACCACAGACTCAGAAAGGCCTAAATATCTATCCTCTCTGTCCAGAGCTGTTATTATCGAGCCAGTGGGGAGATCTACATTGGAGGCATTAGGTCTCATAAGTACGACAGTAATCGCTGTCTGGTGGATACTGGCACTCGAACCCCAGGACTGTATGAGTGCAAGGTGGCCAAGCAGAAGGGATTCCACATGCTCTGGGACTTCCAACAGGTGAGTATTACAACACTCTGTAAAAAGGAAAATGTATACTAATAAGCATATTGAAACACAGTGAATTTCAAAGGCAACATGCCCAAAACCATGGCTAAAAGAACTGTAATTCCCATTTTAGTGGTTTTTATTGTGGGATGCTGTACAGTAGAATGTTTGCTGTGTTTTACAGGGAAAAGCCATCCAGAACAGACAGACAAAGAGATGTCTGGAGATTGCCCCAGGGGAGGACACTTACTACCAGCTCATCATTCAGGAGTGTAGTGGGCAGCAATGGAACATACAGAATCTGATTAAAGACTTCTGATACACTGAGATAGTTAGGCCTACTGTACCAGAGACAATACAGCAGGACTATAGGAGTTATTATCGACTGGTAATTATCACCCTATCACTTCGTTATGAACACATTATCATCATGCTTTGAAAAGCCAGTGGTCAGCAGTGAGATGGTCAGCAGTGAGATGACTGTGTGATCTTAGTGAGCTGTTGGTTGTACATAGCTTCATGGGGACAGATGTACATTCCTCACAGAATGTGAAATGCTATTGAGCTGTGTTCTCCTTGGTCCTGAATGTAAATGCAAAGAAAGAATAAATATGATTCCTGTATTTCCGCTCATTTGTGGTTTGTTATTGATTCACTGTAAATTTTCACCAAAGAGGGTCATAGAATATGTGTCTGCATTGACATCATATAGAGCTGAGTTGACATCATTGTGGTTTTGAAGATGTCCCGTCCTTGACTGCTCAGGGATTACTGTCTGAGTTCTCAGAGATGAACTTATCCCACATCCTCTGCCACATGGCCAGCCCTCTCTCCTTCAACTGTGATGGCAGTGAGCTATATCTATGGTAGAGTCGTGGTTACTAGGTCATATAACTACAACTTTGTCAAATATACTTTTCACGACTACAAATTAAGCAGTTGTTAATCTCCGAACCCAATCACCCATACGCTAGCTAGCTATGTTAACAGTCATGAGAGATGAAACACTTATTATCCAGAGCAAACAGAGGTAATACCATCAAGATACATGAAAGGTACATGAAATACTATTACATTTAAATTCTCTAAACAACTCTTGACCTCACCTTATGGAGTTGATGGCCAGCTCCTTGAGAGTGCCCAGGTTAGCCCTCAAGCCACCGATGCCCACATACACCTCATAGAAGTCATAGGAAAGCCCAGTGGTCCCAAACAGGGACGGGTCATCAGAGCTGACCACCATGGGGTGGCCCTCAGACATCAGCACAGCTGCAGGGTGGTTCCTTAGGTCGGACACCAGCTTCAGCACCTGGTCATAGACACACAGGGATTCAGGGACGTCAACACTGATTTAACTCAATGGACTAATGACAACTGACACAGAGATATCTAGAGTTACAGTTAAGATTAACATTATTGTCATCCAACTGAAATACCCTACAGTGCTGCTTTTTTATTTAACCAATGGGAATTAGTTGTACTATGATGAGTACTGACAATATGGCATTTACCTGGTTTGAGATGGGGCATACTTCCACGGCCACGTTTCCCTTCCTGGAGAGCTCCTTTGCCAGTGGGTGGTGTGCCAAGGCATACCCATGCCCAATACGTGTGGTGTTGAACAGTAGGGCATCCAGAATGTTTTCATCCACTTCAGTGCCCTCGTGGTCTGCGCAAGTATGAATGCGTGCACACACACACACACACACACACACACACACACACACGTTATACTATAAGTGCATCACAATAATGTGTATATACCGTGGATTTGTTTTTGTTAATTACACAATTGTTTTAAATCAATCATCCTATGCTTGCCAGTCTCTCCTGCATGAAAGAAGTATGGCAGCGTGACTCCAAGCTCTGCAGGTAGAGATAAGGCCTCCCTGAAGAACCAGAGAGGTCGTCCCCTGTCCTCCCTGCCAACCTAAAACCACAAAAGAACAGTTCATTTTGCAATGTGTGTCAAATAGATGCAATGTAATAAATACTTATGTAAATGTGTTAAATCATGAAATGGTTTGTTTATTTCTTTTCAGTAATGAGTGGGCATAATGATTGGTTCTACCCCTGAAGAGAATTCTCACCAGGTCGAATCCTGCAACAAACTCTGGGAAATCCTTCTGCATCTGAATGGCCTCTTTTACAGCTGCTTTAACATCAGACACACTTAGAAGCCTAAGGTGCACACAAGGGCAGTGTCAAACATTCTATTGTTTCCATTGCAACAGGCAAGCTCAATCAAGCACAGATAGTGTCCGAAATTATTATAAATAGTATTTGTCTGTACTGTACCTATGGACGGAAATGATGAGTCGAGCCCCTAGAAAGCTAGGGTGTTCAGCCACAAACTGTTGAGTGACTTCCTGATAAGTCCTCAGGGACCAGGCTTTATCATGGATGCTTCCATCCAGCTCATATGTCTGCAGGATATGCAGAATATAAACAGGCAAAATACATCACCAAAAACCATTGGGGGGAAAAAGAATCTAGGTATCTAATATAGCCTAGGTAACATGTAATTCCAGCTCACTACATTGCCCAATATACTTTTGATTAAGGCCCACAGTACTAACCCTTGATAGTCCAGTTCTTAGTTCCAGGTACATGATGTTGTCATGAAACAGCTGTTCTAAGCCCTTGTAGAGAAAGTCTTTAAACACAGGAGCATAGGTGACCAGCCCAGCTATGGCCACGAATGCCATCTCAAACCTCTCCCACACTGCATCTTGGCTCGGGTAGGTAGTGTCTGGATCCTCAGTGAACAGTGTGAGGTTCTGCATTAAGCTGGAAAAACATCCAAAAAGACAATAAACTACCCTTCCATGAGTAAGAAAGTTGTCTTTTTGCTACTACATGTGTTCATTCAATGACGCCTATTTGAATTGCTTGGCTCTAATGATATAGTGGACTACCTGTAGTCAAAGTCTGTAGGATCCGCCATGTTGGCTCTCAAGGTCTTCAACAGTTGCCAGTAGAGGCAGTCCCAGGTAGGGAAGGGCCGGCGACTAGAGAAGACGAACCGTACAGACCTGCCCCATGTGAAGCAGATGTAACAATGGGGCCTGTACGTGATGTTCTTCACCAGCCAATCAACACTCACCAGGGATGAGCTGTGGATGTGGAGGGCTGCCCCTGTGACCCAGTATCGAGAATGTACTAAATGCAGTTCAATTGATGGTAAACATATTTATAAGGTGAGCCGAGGTGCTCCTCAGCTGCACTAGAGCTGTGGGACTGTATTACTTGTCTTACCTTTGGGCATCCTTTGCAGCAGGCTAAAGATGGGACTCTTATGGATGAGGGGCCGTGCCTTGAAGAAGTGAAAGGCAGGAGGGAACTGGGCCGCAGCCATCTCTTGTTCTTTTAGCTTGCGAAGGTGTGCGTCGAGCCGCTGCTCTGCACCTGTCAGCTGCACATGACCTCCTGTCTGCCTGGAGACCTCCTGGTGCATCATTGTCTCCCTCTGACGGGGGTCAGGGGTCCCGCCACATACCATCACACAGCACATCACAGCTGCCAACTGGAGGGTGATGGTATACCTCCCTCCAGAGGGCAAAACCACCTTGTTCAGCAGTGTCATTGGAGGTTGGAAGAACCAGCTATGGAAATCCTTCTTGAGGCCACTCATTCAACTGAATACTAGATTTAATTCAAAAATGAACAAAGAGTTTTTCAGAGATTGTAATTTAGAACACATTTTAAATTTAGAACACAAGGTACTACTGCAAACCTATACGCTGATGCTACTAGAGAAGATGGTGCTGACGGGTAGGGCTGCCATGCTTCAAGCTCTTAGGAAACTTAGCAGTATTTTGCTTTTTTACATATAATTTCTTACATTATTAGCCCAGGAATTTTTTTGTGTTATTACATACAGCCGGGAAGACCTTTTGGATATCAGAGCAGCAGTAACTCACCAGCATTACAACCAGGAATACGACAGTCCTTTAATAATGTTTACATATTTTGCATTACTCATCTCATATGTATATACTGTATTCTATCCTTTTCTACTGTATCTTAATCTATGCCGCTCCGACATTGCTCGTCCAAATATTTATACATTCCTTAAATTTAGATTGTGTGTATTGTTAAATGTTACTGCACTGTTGGAGCTGGAAACACAAGTATTTCGCTACACCCGCATTAACATCTGCTAAACACATGTATGTGACAAATACAATTTGACTTCTAAGAACAATGAAACACAGCCCTGAACAGGAATGTTGAGATAATCATAAAATTTGAATCAAACAATTGAATTCAACCAAAGTTTACATTAATAAAATAAAGCATACTTACAAATGAAAATCAACAGAAGCAAAGTATTCTATCCTTCCCTTATTCACTTCTTCCTTCTCAAGTGTGCAAACCTTTCTCAATAAACTACCCCAGTACTATGCTATTTAGTCTGAGTTGACAGGCTCACAATACCATTGTGTTATACCCACTTACTTAATGGCTGTTGCTAGTCAGCAGAATGCAGCCCAAAAATGTAACATGTCATGAGATTCTCTGGAGGGGCCATGGATGATTCAATTTAATAAATAACAAGAGACTATAGTCCAACTCCTTTGTCACCAAAAAAATGTGTGGTATTACAGCAGGATAGAGAAATCTGTGTAAGTCAAAAAAGAGTCGGCAACTGATACTATCGATTTATACTTTATAACATATTTTCACGACAACCTCTTCAGATGGAAATATTGACCCTTCCTTCTGTTTCATGATACAACAGCAGACATAACATCAATAAATTAATTGGATTCAATAAGGACATAGTTGGTCTTCAATGTTTTTCCGGCATCACTTTTAATTGTGATAGATGGGAACAAATAGCTATGCTCCATGCAATTTTTTATTATATTTTTTCATGAGAGGAAGATGTTATTAGATGAAATAAGGAACCGATACAAGATGCATCGGCTACAATAGAGCCACAGAGTGAAGGTGTCACAATACCCATAAAACCTAGCAGTCAAACAATGAAATGGTTCCGATAATTTTCCCACCATAATTTTTTTCCTTAGGTAAATTTAGAAACACTTACACAGGGCTGTTTTGTGTAGGCTTACCCTGGGGTGATGTTTTGATAACCATGTAAATCTCTAGGACAAGGTGACTTATCAATATATTCAGCTCTATTTACTCTCATATCCGAAAATGCTAGAGATTCTTACCTTTGCCTCGATTCGTCAGTCTCGTCCCGCATTTGTAGTTCTTTATTATAGCCACATTAGCGGTTAATTTTTTTGAGGTTAATACAATGATAAAAGTGACCTTGTCCTAGAGAGATTTATACAGTTATCAAAACGTCACGCCAGGGTAAGCCCACACGAAACACAGCCCTTATTTTAAGTGTTTCTAAAATCCCATATGGGAAAAATGTATGGTGAAAAACCGAATGGAACCATTTCCTTGTTTGACTACTAGGAATTATGACTCATACTGTGGTACTCTATTTCTCTCATGCAGCCTGATCCAATCAGACTGAAATGATTACTGTCCAGCCAATCATAATAAAGATGACTCCGGTGTGTAAACCAAGATCCCCAGGGGGAGCAGCAGATCCATTAACACTGTGCAAAAGTTGCTCCTCCTACTCATATCTGCAATGAAGTTCAACTTTTATACTGTCCCAAGATATACAGAAATACAACAATACATGACAAAACAACAAATGGTGTCTTTTCCATTTCTAACTGCGTTTTTGGAATTCTTCTCACAGACACAGGAATGGTAACTTTCACACAACAAAAATAAATAACTCCTCTTCAAGACGATGGATGGAGACACTCAGTCCAAAAACTTGCGGTTCTGGTTCTGACCAAAGAGAGCCACTCGAATCTCAGGCATCATCTGAGCAGAAAGACAGACACTGGATTAGTGCCAAGCTGAATCTCATGAAAAACCACAGAGTAAGGGGCCAAACTATATCTGAGAATTTGCAGTACAATCATGTGCAAAACTTCACACAGTGTATACATCTAAAGAATCATGGTAAGCCGATAGCTTTATGCGAGGATATTCACACTGTTGGTTGTTTATATAGGAAAACTGTCAATGAACTAGATGTGCTAGCTGTTCATAGTGCCATTATAGTTCCTGTGAGACTGTCCCTGTGCCCTTACCTGCTGAGCCATGAGGTCCAGTCTGCTCTCTAGGGTGTTGGACACCTTGATCTTCCCATCAGCGTTGTAGATTTCAATACCTCCAGAACTGAAGGAGACATACAAACATCTTTGAATTAACTCATGAACCCTTGACTGACACCTTAGAAAGACCACAGAAGACAATCTTTTGCAATGATGTGTTAATCAATCAATACTAATTCAAAGTAAAACCTATTTGAAATGAATGGGTTCACATTGAGACAAGGGACTGTCTTCTTACATGTCTGGGGACAGGAAGTTGTCCTGGTCGATGCGAACCTCAATATTGTTCTTCACTGCTGCTTTATAGATGGGAATGGTCTTCTGGATAGCCGTCTGAATAGGAATACAACATATGAATCATGCATCAACCCGGTATACAAGGAAATACACTTGAACAACATTGAACTGTTAGAGTGAAAAGGATCTTTCTGACCTGAAGCACCTGCAGGTCCTGTTTACGACAGCGGATGGTCACTTTGGTCTCAAGAAGCTGATAGAAACCCTAATATTAAACAGCAGAGCAACAAACACATTAAAAACATTTGCTTTAAATAAAATCAAACTCACCGCACAACACCTTTGACCTAAATAACATGCAGGCCTATGTACAGCATACTGATATGTATGCAGGACTGTGTAACTGATCAATTATACTGAATGTAACATATGAATGTAGGCCTAAAATAATAGTTATCTCTGTTTCTCTCAGCGTTATTCCAGTACAGGACCTTTTTAAGTTCTGATGGTCTTATTTTCCATGCATGTAGCTCTCCTTGAGCGGTTCTTGTCGATTCATGTTCAGTATTATGTCGTGTTTTATGTTCTGTGTGAACGTCAGGAAGAGTAGCTGATGCTTTAGCAATAGCTAATGGGAATCCTAATAAAACACTAAAACTGTGTCAAGTATTGCATTATTTCAAAATAGGCCTCACCTGCAGAACCAGCCCGTCCATCAGTGCTGGGTACCTGGCTGGGTCCTTGGCTATGTTGGCCAGCCGTTGACGCGCCTCGCTCAACATTTCCTGAGTACACACATTGAGAGGGTTAGCCTATTATTTACATAGAATGCGGTGCTGTAGCAGAACATCATGCCTCTGGCTGTGTTTGAACAAAATAATATGCCAGCCAAGACAAATTAAACTTACTGAAATCATGTCGTCGCGAGCCTTCAACACCTTCAGACGAGCCTGGTTCATCAGGTTAGACATTTGACTGTAGAGGAAGAGAGGTAAGTAAACAAGAGGCTGTGGCACAGGACCACATCACAAGTCCAAGCAGGTTTAAGCCATAGCTACTGTAACATATACTGTGCCTACAATGAATGAGCTGTTGGATGTGACTTCAAATGTAGAATATAAAAGACTTAAAGGAAGTTGTGTGTCAGACAAATGCCTCTTTAGAGAAAGAAGAGATTGAGGAAGTCTCTGAGGGAGCTGAGAGACTAGCAGCAACACTGCCTGAGCTGTAAAGAAAAAGAGTGACTAACATTTTCTTCTGCTGCTCGATCTGCTTCTCTTTCTTCTCGTAATACTCCATGATCTTCAATCTCTGGGTCTGCACCAGACGGCCCTTCTCGATGTTGAACTCCTCTTCCGCCTGCAGGGGGAGACACTTGTCACTCAGAGCATGCAATGAGGAGGCCCTGTCTTTATGATGGTAGGGTCATTCCTGACTGTTGAGGATACATTTTAAGAAGCATTGAACCAGTAGAACTTTTAAAGGTACAACTAAAATTATTGATTTAATTTAGTAAATTCTCATTACGTCTTAGAGGGATCATGCTTTCTTATTTTAGTTGAATGTGCCTATGCAAATCTTTTGAGTTTGTGTTTGCTGAAAACACACAATATGTGTGTGTGCTGAACTATGCCAGTCACTTGTGAATAAGCACTGTACCTTGGCATCAATTTCCTCTGCCTTCTCATTGGCCTCCTGCTCAATGAAGGCCATCATGTGTTTGATCTATATACAGTGGGGAAAAAACAGTGCGAATTAGAGATGAGTTGACAGTAAAAGAGACTCACCACATTAGGCATGCTTTCCAAGTCATATTTCATACTGAAGAGAGTCAAGAGGCAGACTTAAAAGGCTTCATTACCCTGTACATTAATTAACTTGTCTCTTTTGATTCCACCATGTGGTGTGGAATGTGTCTGCCTGGTGTATAGCTTACGTTTCTGTTCCATAATTTTCCATGTAATGTTCATCTAACAAAACATGTTTCTAAACCATAAACTACAGAGGGAACTGTAATTATGAAGCCTCCTAATCAATTCTACTTTATATACAGTGCATGATAAGGGTTGGTGAGACAAGACACCCAGACATAGGACTCCTCAGCTGACCATGGGTTTTACCATCATGTGACCATATATTGCATCTCTCCCTCACAAATACAGCACTGAGTAATTGTATTTTGCAATTAGATGTCTAAATTCAATTTACTAACAATTAAAAAGTCCTAATCATACTAGACATTGTGATTGTATTTTAGTAGTAGTATTTCAGATTTTTTTCAATGACAACCATGGCATGATACAATCACAATTCTGCTCCTTACAAATATACAGTTGCAATAATTTATGATAAGAAAGGAAAAAGGCCTAAATAGAGCAGCAGATGGATAGACGGGTGAAGGTTAAAAGGCTGTAATTGCAATGTAACGTTACCTGCTTCTGAACGTCGGCATCGCTGAGCGCCATGGTTGCAGCAGTCTAGGATCTTGTTTCCTTGAAAATATAAACACCGTGATTTCAATACAATAAATGCAACATGCTTTAAAATATTGTAAATCCTTTAGTGCGATGTATCAATTAATTAAATACCAGAGAAATACAGCCAGGAATGTATGACTTAACCGTTGTAGTCGTGACTAAAGATGTCTACACTTGATCAGCTGATTTTCAACGTCACATGATGTTTACTTCCGGTCTCACCCACCATTAAAATATGTGACGACTGGTAGTGTATGCTACGTTCGGTTAGGGGGATATATTATATATTTACAAAAACGAGTGAGTGCAGTGGATACATTTGTAAAATATATAATAAACAGTGTTGGAAAAAGTACACAATTGTCATACTTGAGTAAAAGTAAAGATACCTTAATTGAAGAAAAAGAAAAAGTGAAAGTCACCCAGTAAAATACTACTTGTGTAAAAGTATTTGGTTTTTAAATATAGTTAAGTACCAAAAGTAAATGTAATTGCTAAAATATACTCAAATATAAAAAGTAAAAGTAAAAACTAATTTCAAATTCCTTATATAAAGCAAACCAGACGCCATCATTTTCTTTCACACTCCGACACTCCACCATAATTGACAAATAAAGCATTTGTGTATGTTTAGTGAGTCTGCCAGATCAGAGGCAGTAGGGATGACCAGGTAGACTCTCTTGATAAGTGCCTGAATTTGACAAGTTTCCTGTCCTGCTAAGCATTCAAAATGTAATAAGTACTTTTGGGTCTTAGGGAAAATTTATGGAGTAAAAAGTTACATTATTTTCTTCATGAATGTAGTGAAGTAAAAGTAGTCAAAAATATAAATAGTAAAGTAAAGTACAGATGCCCCCAAAAATTACTTAAGTTGTACTTTAAAGTAAGTATTCAACCCTTTTTTATTGTAAGCCTAAATAAGTTCAGGAGTAAACATTTGCTCAACAAGTTACATAATAAGTTGCATGGACTCACTCTGTGTGCAATAATAGTGTTTAACATGATTTTTGAATGACTGTAAGGTCCCTCAGCCGAGCAGTGAATTTCAAACACATTCCACAAAGACCAGGGAGGTTTTCCAATGCCTCGCACAGAAGGGCACCTATTGGTAGATGGGTATTTAAAAAAAACAGACATTTAATATCTCTTTGAGCAAAGTGAAGTTATTATTTAAACTTTGGATGGTGTATCATTACACCCAGTCACTACAAAGATACAGGCGTTCTTCCTAACTCAGTTGCGGGAGAGGAAGGAAACTGCTCAGGGATTTCACCACAAGGCCAATGGTGACTGTAAAACTGTTAAGAGTTTAATGGCTGTAATAGGAGAAAACTGTAGATGGATCAACATTGTAGTTACTAACACAGTACTAACCTAAATTACAGAGTTAAAAGAAGGAAGCATGTACAGAATAAAAATATTCCAAAACATTGAATCCTGTTTGCAATAAGGCACTAAAGTAAAACTGCAAAGAATGTGGCAAAGAAAATAACATTATGTCCTGAACACAAAGCTTTATGTTAGGGGCAAATCCAACACAACACATTCCTATATACTATTCATATTTTCAAGCATGGTGGTGGCTGCATCATGTTATGGTATGCCTGTCATCAGAAAGGACTCGGGAGCTTTTTAGGATAAAAAGAAACAAAATAGAGCTAAGCACAGGTAAAAAACAAAACACAAGGCCAAATATACACTGGAGTTGCTAGTTTTGACTTAAATCGGCTTGAAAATCTATGGCAAGACCTGAAAATGGCTGTCTAGCAATGATCAACAAACAACTTGACAGAGCTTAAAGAATTAAAAATGAATAATTCTCAAATAGTGTACAATCCAGGTGTGCAAAGCTCTTAGAGACTTACCCAGAAAGACTCACAGCTGTAATCGCTGCCAAAGGTGATTGTAACATGTATTGACATAGGGGTTTGAATACTTATGTAAATGAGATATTTCTGTATTTCATCTTCAATACATTTGCAAAAATTTCAAAAAACCTGTTTTCACTTTGTCTTTATGGGATATTGTGTGTAAATGGGTGAGAGAATTTTTTTTTGAATTCAGGCTGTAACAACAAAATGTGGTCAAGGGGTATGAATACTTTCTGAATGCTTGTATTAAATTAATTAAAGCTGTCAAACACGGACTTCTCACTGAATATCTTTCTCAAATGTTAATATTTTAATTAGAAGGAAATCAATTGCGCATAATGTCAACATCAGAGGAGACTGGTGGGAGGAGCTATAGGAGGATGGGCTCATTGTAATGGCTGGAATGGAATAAAAGGAACAATATCAAACACATCAAACATATGGAAACCACATGATTGACTCTGTCCCATTTATTCCATTCCATCCATTACAATGAGCCCATCCTCCTGTAGCTCCTCCCATTAGCCTTCTCTGGTCAACATTTATTTTAATTATTTTTGTAATAATCCTCAGGAATAAATTGTCTTTGCAGACTGACTATGTAGTCAATGGTTCAGACCATGGTGCTGCAGACCATGTATGGGCCTTGCCAGTAGATGACGCTAGAGGGTTGGAGGAATTCCATAAGAATAGCACAGAGTTTCCATTCTGGTTCTGACTCAGTCTGCATTCTTTCCTTCTACAGCACAGTGAATGACTGTCTGCCATCTGGAAGTGTGTCCGAAAACTTTGGCCAACTGCCTGCGACAGCACTAACCTCTGCCTCCTCTGTACTGTTCATTATTATGTTACTCAGAGGTTTTTCACTGACTTACAGCTAGTTATGTCTGCCCAGTGCAAGACAATAGGCATAATAGAAGGCAGAGCTATTTTACCAAGCTGGCACAATGATGAAATATTCAATCACTTTGCATGCTGTAATTCTATAGCAGCCTCTTACAAATGGAATATATTTATTGGCCATCCATAAAACATGCATGGCCACATTGTAGCCAACTGTTACGTCATAGTCTGGGCACTGGACAGGGGATGAAGAAAGAGAGAGAGTGGAAGAGTGAGATAGATGGAGAGAGAGAGAGAGGGAGGGGGGGACTCCTGTGTTCTGTGGAGCAGCTGGTAGTCCATTGCTAACTACAGCGTGTATGTCACCCTCTCTGTCGCTGTGTCCTCAGCCCTGACTTTCTGTCCGAGTATCTTACTCTATTTCAACATCTGTCTCTCGCCTACGACTTTCAACACTTTATAGAGAGGAGCCAGGTAAGAAAGACACTTATTTTACTCTGCTCTTAAATAAATGGAATGCAAGGCCGCATCACAGGATATCTTGTTGTTGTTTTAGGGCGCTGGGCTCTCCAACCCTGTTCTTGGAAAGCTAACATCCTGTAGGTTTTTATTCCAACCCTAATCGAGCGCACCTCACTCTAAAAATTCGCTGGTTGATACGATGAATCAAGTTAGTTACAACTTGGGTTGGAGCGAAAAATCTACAGGAGGGTACCTCTCTAGGAACAGGGTTGGAGAGCCCAGTTTTAAGGGAATTGTGGTGTGTGAGTGTATAGTACTGTAGTTGTATTGGTAGTACATAATGGTACACACACGTAGCAGTAATATATGTAGTTGAGGGGAGAGGGCCTTGTAAAAGCTTGCTTTGTTAAACCAATATAGAAGGCGTCTATATCAGCCATCATAGAGCTCTTTGATGTTATGAAGGGCACAACTCCAAGAGGTTTTAACCTTGTGTACCACCTGTCAACATAAACAAGTCTGTTTCTCTGGGTGTTGTTTGGTGGTTGTCATTAGTTACTAATTAAATCAACAGGGACAGGCTTATGTCCGAAGTCTTGTGTCCAGCTAACTTGTCATTGACATCGGAAAATACTAGCCTTATGTGCGGCCTTTCCTCGAGTGTGTGTGTCTGTGTCCGTACGTCCCTGTGTGTATGTTTGTGTGTGCACATGCGTGTGTGTATCTGTTGTCATGTGTCTGTTTCTAGAAATCCAATCGGATAAGATCATCAGATGGGTCACGAGGGGCTGATAATGTGTGGTTTCCTCTGTCTGACATTCAGACTGACCTTTTATCTCCGGGGCTCTGATATCATGACCATGAGTCTCTGACATCACTACCATGGGTATCTGATACTATTGGGAAGAGAACAAACCTGGGTTCAAAATCATTTCAAATACTTTATCTGGGTTTGATTGAACTTGCCTGGCACAATGGAACCAATAGAATAGTCGCAAAAGAAGTGCAAACCCCATCTATCTGGCACTCCAGACAGACTAGATCAAACACTAAATGTATCTGAAAGATTTCAAATAGTAATTGAACCCAGGTCTGGAAAGGAGTGGGACTCCACATTATAGGGATTCGTTTTAATTCAACTCTGTGGGGGTTAAAAGCCATTGTCAGGGGGTGGCTCATTGGGAAACCTATAACTAAAAGAGGGTAATAAGTGAATGAGTCTTGTTGGACAGACTAAGCAATTAATATGCTTTAGAACAGGTACTGTACAGTACCATTCCACATAAACAAGTTTGTGGATATCTGCCTATAGGCCTGCTCTGTGCCTTGCAGGGAGAGCGTGATCACCATGTCACTGCTTCCCCTTGTGCCAAAATGCCTAGTAACATACACCTGGCAGGCCTCGATGTTAGAGAGAGGGCAGCTTTCTGGCATGCTGCACTGGTCACATGACAGCTGGTTAGTCACTGCATTTGTCACATGCTGAAGGTTATGTGACTTCTATTCCATGGCTCACTCTTCCAAGCTAAACAGTGTGGGAATGATAGGAAACAGGGTAGGGTTGTAAGAAATTAGTGGCTACTTAGAAACGTGACTTTGGACTGATGATAATTTGTTTTGCCTGTAATGACAGTGACATGAGTTCCAGATGTGTGGGGGCTGGTGCCATCAGTGATGATTTGCATAAAATGACTCAACTGTTACATAAGTGTGCTTCTTGTTGGGTGCACTGCAAACACTAGGTCCAATGTATAGATATTCTAGGTATTTTAATTGATTCCCCCACCCATACAGCTTGCACTCAGCTTTAGCCGGCAGATATTTAATCCACGGTCTCTGCTGATGTGCCTCTCAGAGACAGTCGATCTCAGGACAAACACACAATGCGTTCTGTAACTGTGCAGAGGAACACAAGTAGTACGGCACAAGTGCATGAGCTGTTTGATCATTCAATGCTGATCAAATCAGGAAATATTTATCGTTAACATGGATAAAGGTGACCGATATAAATGTCCTCTGTCACTGTGGTTCTATGCTTTTTCATTATGAAATAAACGGCTCTGACTTGATCTCAGTGTTTTGACTCTGTGCCTGGGATGAGATTACACGCATGCAATATGATTAATCAGGGTCACTCAATGATGGACAGATGTATTCCATCTCAATATACAAGGAATGAACAAATACATACAGTGACATTTGAATAGAAAGGATGGACTGAAAGACAAGGGTACAATGAGAGGATGAAAAGTGCTGCCACACAGTACTTTGTAGGGGAAGGGTTGTACAAATGTCCACTCTGAAATGGGGTGGGGGGTGGTTGATAAGTATTTCTGCATGCTGGCCTGAGACATGGTGCAAGGGGTTAGGGGCTCCACGCCGCAGGAAGCTTTTACTGTGGGATTTCTGGCAGACGTGAGTGTTGGGTGAATACAGTGCCTTCGGAAAATATTCAGAACCCTTGACTTTTCCACATTTTGTTACATTACAGCCTTATTCTAAAATGTATTTAAAAACATTCTACACACAATACCCCATAATGACAAATACCTTATTTACATAAGTATTCAGACCCATCGCTATGAGACTTGAATTTTGAGTTCAGGCGCATCCTGTTTCCATTGATCATCCTTGAGATGTTTCTACAACTTGTTTGGAGTCCACCTGTGGTAAATACAATTGATTGGATATGATTTGGAAATGCATACATCTGTCTATATAATGTCTCACAGTTGACAGTGCATGTCAGAGCAAAAAAACAAGCCATGAGGTCGAAGGAATTGTCCGTAGAGCTCCGAGACAGGATTGTGTCGAGGCACAGATCTGGGGAAGGGTGCCAAAAAAATTCTGCAGCATTGAAGGTCACCAATAACACAGTGACCTCCATCATTCCTAAATGGAAGAAGTTTGGAATCACCAAGACTCTTCCTAGAGCTGGCTGCCCGGCCAAACTGAGCAATCGGGGGAGAAGGGCCTTGGTCAGGGAGGTGACCAAGAACCCAATGGTCACTCTGACAGAGCTCTAGAGTTCCTATGTAGAGATGGGAGAACCTTCCAGAAGGATAACCATCTCTGCAGCACAATCAGGCCTTTATTGTAGAGTGGCCAGACGGAACCCACTCCTCAGTAAAAGGCACATGATAGCCTGCTTGGAGTTTGCCAAACGGCACCTAAAGACTCTCAGACCACGAGAAACAAGATTCTCTGGTCTGATGAAACCAAGATTGAACTCTTTGGCCTGAATGCCAAGAGTCACGTCTGGAGGAAACCTGGCACCGTCCCTACGGTGAAGCATATTGGTGGCAGCATCATAAAAAAATAAAAAAATATGTTTGGTGTTCGCCAAAAGTCATGTGGGAGACTCTCCAAACATATAAAAGAAGAAGGTACTCTGGTCAGATGTTGAGCTTTTTGGTCATCAAGGAAAATGTCTGCCGCAAACCCAACATCTCTTATCACCCCGAGAACACCATCCCCGCAGTGAAGCATGGTGGTGGCAGCATCATGCTGTGGGGATGTTTTTCATCGGCAGGGACTGGGAAACTGGTCAGAATTGAAGGAATGATGGATGGCGCTAAATACAGGGAAATTCTTGAGGGAAACCTGTTTCAGTCTTCCAGAGATTTGAGACTTGGGCGGAGCTTCACCTTCCAGCAAGACAATGACCCTAAGCATACTGCTAAAGCAACACTCAAGTGGTTTAAGGGGAAACATTTAAATGTCTTGGAATGGCCTAGTCAAAGCCCAGACCTCAATCCAATTGAGAATCTGTGGTATGACTTAAAGATTGCTCTACACCAGCGGAACCCATACAACTTGAAGGAGCTGGAGCAGTTTTGCCTTGAAGAATGGGCAAAAATCCCAGTGGTTAGATGTGCCAAGCTTATAGAGACATACCCCAAGAGACTTGCAGCTGTAATTGCTGCAAAAGGTGGCTCAACAAAGTATTGACTTTGGGGGGAGTGAATAGTTATGCACGCTCAAGTTTTCAGTTCTTTTGTATTATTTCTTGTTTGTTTCACAATAAAACATATTTTGTATCTTCAAAGTGGTAGGCATGTTGTGTAAATCAAATGATACAAACCCCCAAAATTCCATTTTAATTCCAGGTTGTAAGTTATCAAAATAGGAAAAATGCCAAGGGGGGTGAATACTTTTCGCAAGCCACTGTATGGGGCCAAGCTAAAGCATGGACTTAAACCCCATCAAACATCTCTGGAGAGACCTGAAAATAGCTGTCCAGCGACGCTCCCCATCCAACCTGACAGACCTTGAGAGGTTCTGCAGAGAAGAATGGGAGAAACTCCCTAAATACATGTGTGCCAAGCTTGTAGCGTCATAACCAAGAAGACTTGAGGCTGTAATTGCTGCCAAAGGTGTTTCAACAAAGTACTGAGTAAAGGGTCTGAATACTTATGTAAATGTAATATTTCATTTTTTAAATATAAATTAGCAAACATTTCTAAAAAGCTGTTTTTGCTAATTATGGGGTATTGTGTGTAGATTGAGGGGGGGGAAACAATTTAATACATTTTAGAAATAGATTGTAACATTACAAAATGTTTAAAAGGTCAAGGGGTCTGAATTCTTTTCGATTGCACTGTATTTTTCTAATTGTAACGTTTTGCGCAAATGCAATGCGTTGTGTCCTCTGTTTTACTGTGTGTGTGACGTCTCCTGGCTGAAATGGAAATACATATATAGGGCCTATACATAGACATGTGAGGGACAGGCTATACATAGAAAAGAATGCTGCAACACGGAACAGAGGGTGCTACTTTTTCCACACAGAACTTGATCAGTCCACGTCACTGAAGGACATCTTCTAATATATTGGTTAACCTTTTCCAGGGACCACAGCTATGAGATAGCCTAGTCCCCGATCGGTTTGTGCTCTTGCCAACTCTATTGCTGCCATTTTCAATCCAAACAATTCCATAAGTAGTTAGCAAGAGAGCAGAAACAGACCCTATGAGATTCTGTGTCATAAAAACACACAATCATTCTAGCAACTATTAAGTAGTTATAAAGGTTTTATATTCAACTCACTATAGTTGATTAATTTATTGTTGATTTTAGGAATTTACTTAATTTTTTTGACAATATTATCCTATATGTTTTCATGTTAATGGTTGGTTGTCTGTTGTGTCTCTCTAGTGGCCAGGTTTCAGACTGGAGGGCAAGGTCCCAGCAGTGTCCAGAGGGGAGGACAGTGGTGAGGTCAGTTCCCTGTCTGGAGAGCAGAAGCCTGATTGGCTGGGCCCCGCCATGTTACAGCTGAGCCAGGGAGACAGTGGCGGGTCTGGCCCCTGGCAGACAGAGAGCAGCCTGGCTGAGTCCTGGTCCACCGTGGGAGACATGATGGACCCCGAGGACACCAAGAGCCTGGACAGCAGCGACGGAGTGGTCCACCTAGCTGAGGAGCGCAGCGAGAACCACTCCTCCATCTCCGACATGGTCCACCTAGAGCGGGAGGAGGAGATACTTGTGGAGGAGGAGGAGGAGGAGGAGGAGGAGGAGGGGAGCCTGGGGGAAGAGGAGGAGCTGCACGCCAGTGTGATGAGTGTGCTTGGGGGAGGAGGAGACATGTCTGAGTTCAGGGAAGAGGAGCTGGATACCCAGGAATTATTACCTTCATCTGAGGTATCAGCTGACCACCAAGAGACTATGGATTTAATGATGTCTGTGGCTGAGGAGCTATTTGTCCAGGAGGAGCCTGTTGAAGTATCCTACGCCACCACTGCCTCTATGCCCATGCCAGTTTGGAAGCTAGAGCCCCCCTCTGCCTCCTCTACTCCTGTACCCTCAATACCTACGTTAGCTGAGTTACATTCAGAGCTCCAATACTCTATGCAGGAGCAGCTCCACCCTCCCCCGGTCCTAGGACCAGGAGCACCACAGCCACTAGACCAGAGCCAAACTAACAGCCAACCAGAGTCATCGGTCTCGCTCCACACTGCCCAGGAGACACAGGAAATCCCACCAGTGACACAGGAGGTTCCGCCAGAAAAGACAGAGGCTGAGCTTGCTACATCGCTCCATGCCACTGAGCTACCTGTGCTGCTGTGTGGGGGCGCTGCAATGGTGGCTATTGTGGGAGTATTAGCTTATGGGGCTGTGGCTTACTGCAGAAAGTAGCAAACCCTATCCTGTGAGCCCCAGCAGCCATATAACCCAGGTCTTTTCAAATCTACTCTAAACTATTCCACCAAGTACATACTGGATTTTACACAATGCGTTTCTTTGCATCTAAGTAGTATTATGAAGGTTGGTTACATTTTTTATCTATTTCCTGTGCTACCTCAGTTCACGTAAGAGCTCAGGAGATTTGTAAGAGCAAGAATATTTGTTTCTCTGTAAATTCACAGGAAACTACACTTCTAAAATATCTTAAAAATCAGATCTTTGTTTGTTGTTTATTTTTGGGTCTGTTAATGCACTATAAAATAACACGCACGCACGCACGCCCACGCACACACACACACTAATTATGACTATAGTTGAGCCACTTCAAAGGGTATTGTATAATGGCTTGTTCTGTGTCACTGTGGGCAAACTCAGTGACTATGTTAGTTTTTGATCAAATGTATTAGTGGATATTAATCTGTATAGGTGTGGATATCTGGGTTTACAGTAACGACTCTGCACTGCCCCCTGTTGCTCAGTTTTCTGTAATACAGAACAACAGCTACTATTTGTCTACAAACCCTAGAGATGGTTTTCCTGTTCAACATGGCAAATAAATAGAGGTCTTCTGCAAGCCCTAAAGAATTGAATGCACTCAGATTGTGCTTTGTGCTCCAATATTTTCCTACATTGGCCGGTGTGGGGAAATAGATTTGATAAGCAAATGTCCCTTTGCCATTTTTATTCCTTGTGAAACACACATTGGTTACTCAGCAAACATTCCCAACCTTAATTCTCGCTCTGTTATAAAAAATTATAAATGTTAATGTTACTTTCTATGAAGTACATATATATACCGTTTTTTTCTTTGAACTGAAGGATTGACTAAATTAGATGTATTATTATAATTTTCTGACATGGTGTGATGTCAGTCTTTACTACTTCCTAGTGGCCATGTGTGGAACAGTTCTTTCCTGTTGTGGATATATATTTTTTTATTTTTTATTTAACCTTTATTTAACTAGGCAGGATAAGTCAGGATATAATTATAAGTGACTCATATTCACAAGTCCATGCCCATGAATTCACTGGCTAAAACTTCAACTGGAAAAAGTATAAATTAAGTTATTAATTCTGTATTATTTCATTTGAAATTATATCTAAAACAATCTCAGAGATATACATCATATTTTTTTGTAAATAGTACTTGTGGTTAAATTTTCTCTATGCGTATTGAACCACAAGCCAAAGGCTATCTAAACTGTTAACATTTACATGTATTCATACTCCGTTAATAGGAACCAGTGGCATCTACAGTTACTTTGATATAGTGAGAAAAAGATACATTCTTGCAGAACAAAAATTAAACAAAATAACAAAAACAAAAGAAACTCAACATCCAACATCCACATCCATAACTCTGACCATAACATGATCTGACTGATATAGTTTTACAATGCTGTGGCCTCACAAACTTTATTCCACTGATCTAATCTGTGTCAGTGCCTTTGGTACTTCTTGATTTTCATTGAGTGGCAGTAAATAAAGAAGTTGAATAGGCATCGACCGTGTTGCGGTTACACTGCCCTTCCCTCATTGGTGTTGATATAAACAGACTTTTTCAATAGAGCCTGCAGAGAAGGGGAAGAAAAATGCTTCTTTGTTTGAAGAGATAAAGCAGCCCGCACGGCTGCTTTATGGTTAAATGTGAACACCTTGGCACAGACACGCACTCATACACACCCACGCACGCACAGACCACTCTCAGGTAATTATTTCAACCTCAATCTTCCTGCTATGGGTTAATTGTTATAACTATAGCTGTGATGTTGTAATCAAAACATGTACTTGATCACAATCTATACAAATACATTTAGTAAACAGAGGGAGTCAAGAGAGCCCCCCCCCCCCTTGGGTTGTGCCGTGGCGGAGATCTTTGTGGGCTATACTCGGCCTTGTCTCAGGATGGTAAGTCGGTGGTTGAAGATATCCCTCTAGTGGTGTGGGGGCTGTGCTTTGGCAAAGTGGGTGGGGTTATATCCTGCCTGTTTGGCCCTGTCCGGGGGTATCATCGGATGGGACCACAGTGTCTCCTGACCCCTCCTGTCTCAGCCTCCAGTATTTATGCTGCAGTAGTTTATGTGTCGGGGGGCTAGGGTCAGTCTGTTAAATCTGGAGTATTTCTCCTGTCTTATCCGGTGTCCTGTGTGAATTTAAGTATGCTCTCTCTAATTCTCTTTCTCTCTTTCTTTCTCTCTCTCGGAGGACCTGAGCCCTAGGACCATGCCTCAGGACTACCTGACATGATGACTCCTTGCTGTCCCCAGTCCACCTGGCCGTGCTGCTGCTCCAGTATCAACTGTTCTGCCTGCGGCTATGGAACCCTGACCTGTTCACCGGACGTGCTACCTGTCCCAGACCTGCTGTTTTCAACTCTCTAGAGACAGCAGGAGCGGTAGAGATACTCTCAATGATTGGCTATGAAAAGCCAAATGACATTTACTCCTGAGGTGCTGACTTGTTGCACCCTCGACAACTACTGTGATTATTATTATTTGACCATGCTGGTCATTTATGAACATTTGAACATCTTGGTCATGTTCTGTTATAATCTCCACCCGGCACAGCCAGAAGAGGACTGGCCACCCCTCATAGCCTGGTTCCTCTCTAGGTTTCTTCCTAGGTTTTGGCCTTTGTAGGGAGTTTTTACACCTGCATTGCTTGCTGTTTGGGGTTTTAGGCTGGCTTTCTGTACTGCAATTTGATATATCAGCTGATGTAAGAAGGGCTATATAAATACATTTGATTTGATTATTGGTTGCATGGTTGTTGTTTTTGATGTATAGTTTACTTTTGACAGAAGTTTGACCATGTTAATGTGTACAATGGAAAGAAAGCTAGAGGGGGAGAACGTTTAGGTACTGTGGTTTCTAGCGTTCGAGCAATACGAGTCACCTAGAGGAAACCCCACACGCACACACGCACACCTATACACACGCACACACATGCACCCATCACACACACAGTATGCAGTAAGTTAAAATGTATTTTCAATTCCAAAACTGTCTAGTTATATAAATGTATGGTCTAGTTCAGTGAGTGTAGACAGCGGTTTTACAGTATATGCCATTGGGTAGGCTAGGAATACGGATAGATATAATCTGTGCATCTTTATTGCACTGTGTCCATAATCTTTTAATCTACCCATCCAGGCAAGATATCCACTGTATTCATACTCAGCGAAGCTGAAAGGGGAACTTCAGGAGTCAGTCCGTTGATATTTAAAACGTATGTCGGCAGCATCTAATAAATTAACTTCTCAAAAATCCCTTGTTTATTTGGAGAGGGAGGAGTTGGGATTTGCGGACAAGACAAATACTTACACTTGAACTATTAATCATTAACGATAGCTTTTATGACTCAGGTCAGAAGTCTGACCCATAATGCATAAATCAATGCAGTTCCACAGTTCCAGTCAAGCAACACATATCTATTTATTAAAATGTGTGATAGCTGTACAACATATGGTTGCAACAGTGACTAGACGGTGTGGCCCACATTGATTTACTGAAATATTTAATAATTACGTTAATCATCTCAAAAAGGTTCAATTTATATAATCGACTCACAGCAAGTTATAGTTACGGTACTTATGTATTTCATTTTTTTAATCATCACCTAGTTTGTTTAATGCTTTGAAGTATCGAGTATGAAAATGAAATCAACAAATGCTGTTAAAAATATAGAAACTGTGATATGTACATTAGCAATCCCTAGTGGTTCAGAGGGTGCAATCACGTTACACAAGGTTTTAACAGGTGCAGATGATTCCATCATTAGAATTAGGGAAGTATGGTTTTTAATCATATATTTTTCAGTCTCCTGCTGAAATCAACACTCATCATGCACACCTTATTGTGTTTGTCTTAGGCATACAGTAATATCCATTACAAGTCAGGATAAATCAGCAACATTGTATCAATTCTAAAACCAACAGATTGCTAATCTACTGAAATACAGATCAACTATTTACCAGACATGATGCAACACTTTTCACTACTTTTGATAGATCAGGAGCCATCTCCAGTGTGTCCATAATAACTTACTATGTAAAAACGCTACATGGGCTAAAGGCTACATGGAGCTTATACTCAGGCTTTAGAATGGAAAACGAATAGTGTTTTTATCACTTGATGTCAACGACTGCAGTTTGGTTACAGATACAGTGCCTATAGAAAATCTTCACCCCCTTGGATTTTCTTCACATTTTAATATATTACAAAGTGGGACAAAAATTAATTTAATTGTACTTCTTTTGTCAACGATCTACACAACACGAAAAAATGTAAAAGATGAATGAAAAATAAAAACACTAATATACCTTGATTAGATAAGTATTCACCCCCCTGAGTCAATACATGAAACACCTCTGGCAGCGATTACAGCTGTGACTCTTTCTGGGTAAGTCCCATAAGAGCTTTGCACATCTGGATTGTGCAATATTCACCTATTATTCTTTTCAAAATTCTTCAAGCTCTGTCAAGGTATTGGGGATCATGGATAGACAGCAATTTTAAAGTCTTGCCATAGGTTTTCAAGCAGATTTAAGTCAAAACATTCACTGTCTTCTTGGTAAGCAACTCCAGTGTAGATTTGACTTTGTGTTGTAGGTTATTGTCCTGCTGAAAGGTGAATTCCTCTCCCAGTGTCTGGTGGAAAGCAGATGAAGCAGGTTTTCCTTTAGGATTTTGCCTGTGCTTAGCTCCATCCTGTTTATTTTCATCCTGAAAAACATCCCAGTCTTTGCCGATGTCAAGCATACCCATACCATGATGCAGCCACCACCATGCTTGAAAATAAGGAGGCAGTTACTCAGTGATGTGTTGTGTTGGATTTCCACCAAACATAAGGCTTTGCATTTATGCCAAAAGTGTATTGCTTTGCTGTTTGTTTTTGCAGTATTACTTTAGTGTCTTGTTGAATACAGGATGCATATTCTGTATATTTTTTATTCTTCTTTTAACTCTGTTGTTTAGGTAATTATTGTGGAGTCACTACAATGTTTGTAAGGGTTGCGGAACTGGTGGCAGTGAAGTCAGACGCAGGAGAGCAGAAATAGGTAATAGCCGGAGCAGTTTAATTTCAAAACCAACGGCAATAAAAAAAGAACCTACATGGGTACAAAACCCGATGCCCACCAGTAACTTAGTGCACAAGCACTTACAAACAAACAATTCCACACAAGGACATGGGGGGAACAGAGGGTTAAATACACAACACTTAATGAGGGAAATGGAAACCAGGTGTGTAGGAAAACAAGACAAAACAAATGGAAAATGAAAAGTGGATCGACGATGGCTAGAAGACCGGTGACGCTGACCACCGAACACCGCCCGAACAAGGAGAGGAAACGACTTCGGTGGAAGTCGTGACAGTACCCCCACTTGACGCGCGGCTCCAGCAGCACGCCGACACCGGCCTCGGGGACGACCCGGAGGGCGAGGTGCAGGGCGATCCGGACGGAGACGGTGGAACTCACGCAGCATTGAAGGGTCCAACACGTCCTCCACCGGAACCCAGCATCTCTCCTCCGGACCCTACCCCTCCCAGTCCACGAGGTACTGAAGGCTCCTCGCCCGATGTCTCGAATCCAGTATGGATCGAACGGAGTACGCCGGGGCCCCCTTAATGTCCAGAGGGGGCGGAGGTACCTCCCGCACCTCAGACTCCTGAAGCGGGCCAACCACCACCGGCCTGAGGAGAGACACATGGAACGAGGGGTTATCGGGGTAATCGGAGGGAAGTTGTAACCTGTAACTCACCTCGTTCAGTCTCCTCAGGACTTTAAATGGCCCCACAAACCGCAGACCCAGCTTCCCGCAGGGCAGGCGGAGGGGCAGGTTTCGGGTCGAGAGCCAGACCCGGTCCTCCGGTGCGAACACCGGGGCCTCACTGCGGTGATGGTCTGCGCCGGCTTTCTGGCTCAGCACGGCGCGCTGAAGGTGAACATAGGCGGCGTTCCATGTTTCCTCCGCGCGCCGGAACCGGTCATCCACCGCAGGAGCCTCGGTCTGACTCTGATGCCAAGGAGCCAGAACGGGCTGATACCCCAGTACTCACTCGAAGGGGGAGAGGTTAGTGGAGGAGTGGCGGAGTGGCGGAGTGGAGTTCTGGGCCATCTCTGCCCAGGGCACGAATGCTGCCCACTTCCCCGTCCGGTCCTGGCAATAAGACCTCAGAAACCTACCCACATCCTGGTTTACTCTCTCCATCTGCCCATTACTCTCGGGGTGAAAACCCGAGGTAAGGCTGATCGAGACCCCCAGACGTTCCATGACCCTCCAGACCCTCAAAGTGAACTGGGGACCCCGATCAGACACTATGTCCTCAGGCACACCATACCACCCTGCATACCACTGCTGGCTTGCTTCTGAAGCTAAGCAGGGTTGGTCCTGGTCAGTCCCTGGATGGGAGACCAGATGCTGCTGGAAGTGGTGTTGGAGGGCCAGTAGGAGGCACTCTTTCCTCTGGTCTAAAAAATATCCCACTGCCCTGTGTAGGGTGCTGTCTTTCGGATGGGACGTTAAACAGGTGTCCTGACTCTCTGAGGTCATAAAAGATCCCATGGCACTTATCGTAAGAGTAGGGGTGTTAACCCCGGTGTCCTAGTTAAAATTCCCAATCTGGCCCTCAAATCATCACGGTCACCTAATAATCCCCAGTTTACGATTGGCTCATTCATCCCCCTCCTCTCCCCTGTAACTATTCCCCAGGTCGTTGCTGTAAATGAGAACGTGTTCTAAGTCAACTTACCTGGTAAAATAACGGATAAATAAAATAAAAAATAAAGTAGTGCCGGAAGACGTGTGTAAACAAGGCCTCCGCAGTCTGGAGGGCCGTAGGGAGACCGGGGAGCGGGAGGAGACGGCAGGACTTAGAGAAACGATCCACAACGACCAGGCTCATGGTGTTTCCCTGTGATGGGGGGAGATCGGTCAGGAAATCAATCGACAGGTGTGACCATGGCCGCTGTGGAACGGGTAAGGGGTGTAGCTTACCTCTGGGCAGGTGCTTAGGAGCCTTACACTGGGCGCACACAGAGCAGGAGGAAACATAAACCCTCACGTCCTTAGCCAAAGTGGACCACCAGTACTTCCCACTCAGACAGCGCACCGTCCTAGAGCGATGCCTGGATAACCAGAGGAGGGTAACGTGTGGGCCCAATAGATCAGCCGGTCACGGACAGCAGACGGAGCGTACAGACGCCCAGCGGGACACTGGAGGGGAGCGGGCTCTGCACGCAACGCCTGCTCAATGTCCGTGTCCAGCTCCCACACTACCGGCGCCACCAGGCAGGAGGCCGGGAGTATGGGGGTGGGATCCATGGGCTGCTCCTCTGTGTCATACAGCTGGTACAGTGCGTCTGCCTTTGCGTTCTGGGAACCTGGTCTGTAAGAAAGGGTGAAAACAAAATGGGTGAAAAACATGGTCCACTTTGCCTGGTGAGGGTTCAGTCTCCTCGCCGCCCGGATTTACTCCAGATTGCGGTGGTCAGTCCAGATGAGAAAAGGGTGTTTAGCCCCCTCAAGCCAATGTCTCCACGCCTTCAAAGCCTTGACGACAGCTAACAGCTCCCGGTTCCCCACGTCATAGTTTCGCTCCGCCAGGCTGAGCTTCCTCGAGAAGAAGGCACAGGGGCGGAGCTTCGGTGGCGTACCTGAGCGCTGAGAGAGCACGGCTCCTATCCCAGCCTCGGACACGTCCACCTCCACTATGAATGCCAAAGGGGGATCCGGATGGGCTAGCACGGGAGCCGAGGTAAACAGAGCCCTCAGGTGACTAAAGGCCCTTTTCGCCTCAGCCGACCACTGAAAACATACCGGTCCCCCTTTCAGCAGTGAGGTAATGGGAGCCGCTACCTGACCAAAACCCTGGATAAACTTCTGGTAGTAATTGGCAAACCCTAGAAACTGCTGCACCTCCTTTACCGTGGTGGGAGTCAGCCAATTACGCACGGCTGAGATGCGGTCACTCTCCATCTCCACCCCTGAGTTGGAAATGCGGTACCCTAGGAAGGAGACGGACTGTTGGAAGAACAGACATTTCTCAGCCTTAGCGTACAGGTCATGCTCCAACAGTCGACCAAGCACCTTGCGCACCAGGGACACATGCTCGGCGCGTGTAGCGGAGTATATCCGAATGTCATCAATATACACCACTACACCCTGCCCTTGCAGGTCCCTGAAAATCTCGTCTACAAAGGCTTGGAAGACTGATGGAGCATTCATCAACCCGTACGGCATGACGAGGTACTCATAATGCCCTGAGGTCGTACTGAACGCCGTCTTCCACTCGTCTCCCTCCCGGATACGCACCAGGTTGTAAGCACTCCTGAGATCAAGTTTGGTGAAGAAGCGCGCCCCGTGCATTGACTCAATCGCTGTGGCGATAAGAGGTAGTGGGTAACTGTACCTCACAGTTATCTGATTAAGGCCTCAATAGTCAATACACGGGCGCAGACCTCCCTCCTTCTTCTTCACAAAAAAATTAACTCGAGGAGGCGGGGGAAGTGGAGGACCGAATGTACCCCTGATGCAGGGATTCGGAGACATATGTTTCCATAGCCACCGTCTCCGCCTGTGACAGAGGATACACGTGACTCCTGGGAAATGCAGCGTCTACCAGGAGATTTATCGCACAATCCCCACGTTGATGGGGTGGTAATTGAGTCGTCTTCTTTTTGGAGAAGGCGAGAGCCAAATCGGCATATTCGGGGGGAATGCGCACGGTGGAGACCTGGTCTGGACTTTGCACCGTAGTAGCACCTACGGAAACCCCTAAACACCTCCCCGAGCACTCTCGCGACCACCCCGTGAGAGCCCTCCGTTGCCATGAAACAGTGGGGTCATGACAAGCTAACCAGGGTAGGCCTAGCACCACGGGAAACGCAGGAGAGTCAATGAGAAAGAGACTGATTCTCTCCGTGTGACCCCCCTGCGTCACCATGCCCAGAGGAGCGGTGGCCTCCCTAATCAACCCTGACCCTAATGGTCGACTATCTAAGGCGTGAACTGGGAAGGGCATAGCCACAGGAACGATGGGGATCCCTAAACTATGGGCAAATGATCTGTCAATAAAATTCCCAGCCGCGCCTGAATCGACGAGCGCCTTATGCTGGGAATGCGGGGAAAACTCAGGAAAAGTAACAAACAAAAACATGTGTGCAACAGAGGGCTCTGGGTGAGAATGGTGCCTTCTCACCTGGGGTGATGCCAGAGTGCCCTGCCTGCTGCCTCGAACCCCAGAGGAACCAACCCGGCACCGACCGGCAGTGTGACCTCTGTGGCCACAGATGGTGCACCCTGAGCGCAGCACCGCCCAACTCCATGGGCATCGGAGCGGTGGTGCTGGGGGATGGAACCAACAGACTCCGATCTGGACCTCCGCGGGTGGCCAGCAGGTTATCCAGCCGAATGGACAGGTCCACCAGCTGGTCGAAGGTGAGGGTGGTGTCCCTGCAGGCCAACTCTCGACGGACGTCCTCGCGCAAACTGCAGCGATAGTGGTCGATCAGGGCCCTGTCGTTCCATCCCGCTCCGGAGGCCAGGGTCCGAAAGTCCAAAGCGAACTCCTGTGCGCTCCTCGTCCCCTGCCGTAGGTGGAAAAGACGTTCACCCGCCGCTCTGTCCTCGGGCGGGTGGTCGAAGACTGCCCGGAAACGACGGGTGAACTCCTCAAAGTGGTCCAGCACCGCATCTCCTTCCACCCACACGGCGTTGGCCCACTCCAGGGCTTTCCCCGAGAGACAGGAGACGAGGGCGGACACCCTCTCACGTCCCGAAGGAGCCGGGTGGACGGTTGCCAGGTATAACTCCAACTGCTGCAGGAAACCCTGGCAGCGGGCAGCCGTCCCATCGTACTCCCGGGGAGGGTGAGGCGAATCCCACTGGAACTGGGTGCAGGGGGAGTGAGTAGTGGAGGCCCCTGTTGTGCTGGGGGAGGCGCTGGAGGAACTCGCTGTCTCTCCCAGCAGTCCATGGTTTGGACAACGTGGTACATGGCGGCGCCGAGATGGTGGATCATCGCCTCTTGCTCCAGGACGCGCTCCTCGACCCCTATACCAGGGGCACCTGCTCCTGCTGACTCCATATGGGTGGTGTGGAATTCTGTAAGGGTTGCGGAACTGGTGGCAGTGAAGTCAGACGCAGGAGAGCAGAAATAGGTAATAGCCGGAGCAGTTTAATGAAAAAAAACAACGGAAATAAAAAAATTACCTACATGGGTACAAAACCCGACGCGCACCAGTAACTTAGTACACAAGCACTTACAAACAAACAATTTCACACAAGGACATGGGGGGAACAGAGTGTTAAATACACAACACTTAATGAGGCAAATGTAAACCAGGTGTGTAGGAAAACAAGACAAAACAAATGGAACATGAAAAGTGGATCAATGATGGCAAGAAGACCGGTGATGCAGACCGCCGAACACCGCCCGAACAAGGAGAAGAAACGACTTCGGTGGAAGTCGTGACAATGTTGTTCATCCTGTTTTCTCCCATCACAGCCATTGAAATCTGTAGCTGTTTTAAAAATCATCAATGGCCTCATGGTGACATCCCTAAGCAGTTTCCTTCCTGTCCTGCAGCTCAGTTCAGAAGGACGACTGCATCTTTGATGTGTCTGTGTGATTTAATACATCATCCACAACATAATTATTAACTTGACCATGCTTAAAGATATATTCAATATTTGATTTGTTATTGTTACCCAAAAATCAACCCCTATTATTTCCCATAGAGTAAGCCCATGTAGCTTATTATGTGATTTGTTAAGCCAAATTTGACATCTGAATTAATTTAGGCTTGCCTAAACAAAGGAAGTGAAAACTTAAGTAATGACTATATTTTAGTTATTAAATTTTATTAATTTGTAAAAATGTGTAGAATTTTCTTTTCACTTTGACATTGTGGAGTATTTTGCCTAGATCAATGACAAAAAAGTACAATTAAATCTATTTCAACCCCACTTTGTAACGCATCAAAATGTGAAAAAAAAGCTTAAGGGGGTGTAGACATTCTATACGCTCTGTAAGTGTTAGCCATGTCAGACAATACACTTAAAACACTGAAGATATAATGGAAATTATATAGACATTTCCCTCAGCAGTTCAAGGGTCTCAGATTTTAATTTACAGTAAAGTCTATATTTACTGAAGAGCATTTATGGTAAGATAATATGCATGTTTATAAATATCTACCCAAAAATGCTAATTAGAATGCTATTGAAGGATATTCCTGGATAAATGAAGTCATAAGAGAGGTTATTGTTATTCATGTGATCTGATCTAGTAACAGTGTGAAAGAGTGATTGTGGGAGGTGTATCTGATCTGCTCTTCCAAAAAGAGAAGTATTGCCAACCACGAATTGACGTTGACACATTTAAATCGACCAATCTCTTTATCTGACACTTCATTTTAGCCGAAAGGTGAATATTGGGGGCTTACACCACTATATATACACCTGCACAAGTACATCCATCTCACACAGACAGTGGTCAGACACTGCTTGCCTTGTCTGAAGTTCACGCTCAAACATACAAAATGGTGAGTCATGACAGATTGAAGATCAATTTAGTTTTATTTTAAATACATTTCATGTTGTTTTAGAATAAGGCATTTATTCCTATTCATTCTGTAGCTTACGTAACTTTTCTCCTAATTACGACATTGTAGTTGATTGCACGTAATTGATGTTTTCCTAGATCTCCCTGGATAATGACATCAACCAGCACTTCCAGGATGCAATTGATGTGATTCAACGGCACTCTGATGATCCGTATTGTGATACAGGTAAACTTACACTTCAACACTCATGCCAGAAAACCAGATTTAAATCTGAACGCTAACAATCACCATCATTATATTACGCACAGACATTATTGTTTATACTTTCTTTGTATTGAGCATGTCTGAAAAATTATTCAATACATTTTAGTCTCATTGGTTCTGGTAGTGAAGACTGTATTGAATGACTATATTTTTCTCCCTCTACTTAGAATATAAGTACTTTGAGCCTCCAACGCGATCGAGCATAATGTGCTGCTACCCCATCACCCCCCCTTCTGATGTGCCAGGTCCATATGACTGGAATGAGCAGACGGTGAGCGTATAGAACAAGTGGTTGTATTTTACCAGTATAGTACTATTGACTGACTTCTCCAAGTTTGCACAACTGTGATGTATGGTTACAGTACATGTATGTGTCATGTCTCATGTGGATGTGACTGACCTGACCAGTTTTCTCTCCTCGTCCTGCCAGTCATGGCCTCATGTTGTTCCTTACGACTCACTGGGTCCATCTGTAACTGTGGAGTACCCTCAGTTCTACTCCATCGCACCGCCACCGAGGAACGGCAAAGGTGAGAAGTGTTTGGCCACCAGTGATGAGTGATGACAATGTCTGTAAGAGATGTGAGAGAGTACCACTACACACGCTAGAATTGAACATGTTTCTAATACTTTAGTATTCTATTGCTTCAGACTTTTGATTGCCAAGTATCAAATTGACATCATTACAACTGAATCTCTGCCTGTTTATGATTTTATTATAACTAAAGTCAACCTTTTAATCTCATCAGGTCGCAAGAAGCTGCGTCTTTATGAGTACCTGCATGAGGCTCTGGGCGATCCCAACATGGCTGATTCCATCCAGTGGACGGACCGTGGCAGCAGCACCTTCCACTTCATCTCCAAGAACAAAGAGAAGTTGGCCGAGTGCTGGGGCAAGCGCAAGGGCAACCGCAAGACCATGACCTATCAGAAGATGGCACGGGCGCTGCGCAACTACAGCCGAACGGGCGAGATCGTAAAGGTGCGCCGCAAACTCACCTACCAGTTCAACCCGTCGATCATCCAGAGGCTTGGGGGCATCAGTCACGTCATTCCCCCCGCCGGGCACCCCGAGGCTGGCCACCCTGGGCGGGAGGTGCTCCTCCACCAGCAGCATGCCCCAGTAGAACAGGCTTACTATGGCTCTGCCACTGCACCTGACTGGCACAGCTGGTATGGACATTACTCCCTCCAGGGAGACTGTGATCTTGCCACAAGCTTCACTTCATCCACAGTCACCAAGGTATGAACTCAGGTAATGTCACTGTGGAAAATAACAGAGGTTAAAAGCTGCTTTAGCTAGCTGTCAATTCATACTGCTACTCCTGCATACTTTTGCGGGGGCCTACAACTGGGGCTTGTTATGCAGCCATCGTGTTATGAGTGTCAGGAAACGTAACAGTCATGGTAAAGAAAATGTAAAAATGTTTACTCTCCGTTAGTCAGCACCTTATGCCGTTTAAAAGAAAATGTAATGACCATTGATCAGGTATTGTGGATCATTGAATATGTAAATAATGAAAATATATTCACTTTTTTACCTATGAGAACTGTGAACCAGTTATAAGCATTCGGTGTGGGTACTGTACATGTAAAGGGAAAGAATTACAATGTTGGTTTCAAATACGAACATGTATTACTAAATATCATTTTGTAAATAATGAATTGAAATCCTTTGTATCTCACACACATTGATGTATTTTAATAAATCACTTTTGTATAATTTGTATTTGTACTGTGTATACGGTTTTATTTTAGGCAATGAATTATTCAAAACTGCGTCAACACTAACTTCAACACTGACTTCATAGCTGACTTCATAACCGTGCCATTCTTGCTTACCTAACAATGGTGAAAATGTCACAAGTTCCAACAAGTGTCCCATCCTTGTTGTGTCCTAGGAAAAAAAGAGGAAAAAAAAAAGAGAAAACCATGAACTTTGTTGAATGAGCCAAATATGTCTGCTTGTGCAACGGCAATAACAACACTGTCTACCCCTCACTCACAATTCCCCATCAATCCACACTCTGTAAGACATGAACACAAGGTGTATCGCTATCCCAAAAGGCAAACCATTGTGATAAGTGCTGTTTTCCTGTCAAGAGAGCCCATGGCTGCTCTTATCTTGCCCAGCGGTGAGGATGTGGTCTGTCCTGGGAGACAGTGCTTCTCTGGTGGTGGGCTTTGTGGGGTGGTGGTCATTGTTCCTGTGGTGAAAGTTTATTATGGTAGCCTAGTTGTGGTGAGTAGTGCAGGCCAGGCGATAAGCAAGGCAGCCCCAACTGGCTGTCATGTTGCAGAGGCATAATAAAAGCCTGGGTGTCACACAGTTCCTTCATGCATTTCATCTAACACACAACTCTGTGAAAAACCTGAGATCAGGACCTGTGACTGCAGCAATCTACGTGCATCCGACAATGATGGTAAATATGAGACCATTATAAGCTTAAGGATAACTGCACAGTGATGTATATTGACATCACACTTTCAAACTGAACTGTATGTGTGAGTCTGCTGTACACTTTGAATCGGTTATCTTTGTCAGAATTCTTCCGAAGATAACCAGACAGATCTGGAGGTGATTTTGGACTTTCTGGAGGAACACTACAGACAGGGCACTGGAGATGGCGGAGAAAAAGGTTATTCTCTATTAGCGTTATGAATCACACAAATAAATGGATTATTGTATATTTTTAATGCCACCTCTTTTTCTACACTATTGCAGTGGGAGGTGTCTGTGCTTTACCTACACCAGTGACAATGGAAGGAAACTTTGGTGAAACTTGTTGTGATCACTGGTGCCATGAGGAAAAGGTACTCATTCAATGATATTTATTTTAAATATGTTTTTTACCTTTATTTAACTAGGCAAGTCAGTTAAGAACAAATTCTTGTTTTCAATGACGGCCTAGGTACAGTGGGTTAACTGCCTTGTTCAGGGGCAGAACGACAGATATAAGCCTCCCCATGATGCTTAGGTCAGCCTGTCATAGACAGCACTTTGATCTGTGAAAGATACACAGTATAGGGCTATAGTTTATTGGGTGATGTTCTGCTTGTCTCAGTCATACAACTCAGTTGGTTAAAAAAAAAACGTGTTTTTCAGGCTATGCAATCACACGGTGGCTACACAACAACACTACTGGACCAAAACACCACTACACCGTCTGAGAAAGGGACAGACCACACATTGCCACATACTATGCCAGCAAGACCAGCACCCACACACCACACTGGACCTGGTGAAAGAGGCAAGTTCCCTTTTTGTGGTTAGTAGATACTGCCACTGGAACTCATGCTGCCCTGACGGACCAATGCCTAAAGAGACCTGCCTTTAACTGTAAAGGACAATGGTCCCATACACCGCTTATCTCTGTATGTTTTACATACATATCAAATGCTAAATGTTTACAACTTTTTACCACTGAACACCATCACAGCTGGTCATCTCACAAAGGGATTTTTATTATCAAATATGACGGGATATTGTTAACCGCTCCACTCTATCTTATCATTGTTACTGTGGTTACAGGTAGAAAGGTGCGTCTGTTTCACTTCTTGTTTGAGATGCTGGAAAACCTTGGCATGGTCCACTGCGTTTCCTGGGTGCCAGCGGCAGCAGACGGAGTGTTCCGCTTCTCTTCCCGGAACAAGGAACAGGTAGCAGCACTCTGGGGGCAGAGGAAAGGCAACAGGAGGCCCATGACCTACCAGAAGATGTCCAGGGCGCTGAGGAACTATGCCCGGTCTGGAGAGATCTTCAAGGTGAAGAAGAAACTGACCTATCAGTTCAGCAGAGCGACCTTGAGTGCCTTGAGGAAGTGCCATCAGGGAAAACTGTAAAGGACACATTTTCACATGAAAAACTGTAATCTATTGTAAATATCAATCATCAATTCGATCATCATCAATTCAATCATCAATCATTTGAAGACTGACTTGATTTTGTCTGTAGATTTTTATCAGTAGCTAGGCCTGCTGTGTGGGATTTTACACAGACAGAGGTATATGACTGACATGTAGTGTAGGCTTTTGCTATAGGATACTAAACTGACTGTACAAAGCATTAAGGACACCTGCTCTATCCATGACAGACTGACCAGTTGAATCCAGGTGAAAGCTATGATCCCTTATTGGTGTCACTTGTTAAGTCCACTTCAACCAGTGTAGATGAAGGGGAGGAGACAGGTTAAAGAATATTTTAAGCCTTGTGACAATTGAGACATGGATTGTGTGTGTGTGCCATTCAGATGGTGAATGGGTAAGACAAAAGATTTATGTGCCTTTGAACAGGGTATGGTAGTAGGTGCCAGGCGCACTGGTTTGTGTTAAGAACTGCAACTCTGCTGGGTTTTTCACGCTCAACAGTTTCCTGTGTGTATCAAGAATGGTCCACCCCCCAAAGGACATCCAGCCAACTTGACACAACCGTGGGAAGCATTGGAGTCAACATGGCCAGCACCCCTGTAAAACGCCTTCGACACCTTGAAGGGTGCAACTCAATATTAGGAAGGTGTTCCTAATGTTTGGTATAGTCAGTGTATATGTGCATAATATATGTATAAGTATGTATAATGGCACACATACACAATCCTTGTCTCAATTGTCTCAAGGCTGAAAAGTATTATTTAACCTGTCTCTTCCTCTTCATCTACACTGATTGAAGTGGATTTAACAAGTGACACCAATAAGGGATCATAGCTTTCACCTGGATTCAACTGGTCAGTCTGTCATGGATAGAGCAGGTGTCCTTAATGTTTTGTAAATTCAGTGTAGTATCCTATAGCAAAAGCCTACACTACATGCCAGTCATATACAGTTGAAGTCGGAAGTTTACATACACCTTAGCCAAATAGATTTAAACTTGGTTTTTCACAATTCCCGACATTCAATCCTAGTAAAAGTTTCCTGTCTTAGGTCAGATAGGATCACCACTTTATTTTAAGAATGTGAAATGTCAGAATAATAGTAGAGAGAGTTATCTATTTCAGCTTTTATTTCTTTCATCACATTCCCAGTGGGTCAGAAGTTTACATACACTCAATTAGTATTTGGTAGCATTGCCTTTAAATTGTTTAACTTGTGTCAAATGTTTCGGGTAGCCTTCCATAAGCTTCCCACAATAAGTGGGTGAATTTTGGCCCAGTCCTCCTGACAGAGCTGGTGTAACTGACTCAGGTTTGTAGGCCTCCTTGCTCGCACACGCTTTTTCAGTTCTGCCCACAAATGTTCTATAGGATTTAAGTCAGGGCTTTGTGATGGCCACTCCAATACCTTGACTTAGTTGTCCTTAAGCCATTTTGCCACAACTTTGGAAGTATGCTTGGGGTCATTGTCCATTTGGAAGACCCATTTGCAACCAAGCTTTAACTTCCTGACTGATGTCTTGAGATGTTGCTTCAATATATCCACATAATTTTCCTCCCTCATGATGCCATCTATTTTCTGCAGTGCACCAGTCCCTCCTGCAGCAAAGCACCCCCACAACATGATGCTGCCACCCCCGTGCTTCACGGTTGGGATGGTGTTCTTCGGCTTGCAAGCTTCCCCTTTTTTCCTCCAAACATAACGATGGTCATTATGACCAAAAAGTTCTATTTTTGTTTCATCAGACCTGAGGACATTTCTCCAAAAAGTACGTTCTTTGTCCCCATGTGCAGTTGCAAACCGTAGTCTGGCTTTTTTATGGCGGTTTTGGAGCAGTGGCTTCTTCCTTGCTGAGCGGCCTACAGGTTATGTCGATATAGGACTCGTTTTACTGTGGATACACATACTTTGGTTCCTGTTTCCTCCAGCATCTTCACAAGGTCCTTTGCTGTTGTTTTGGGATTGATTTGCACTTCTCGCACCAAAGTACGTTCATCTCTAGGAGACAGTATGACGGCTGCGTGGTCCCATGGTGTTTATACTTGCGTACTATTGTTTGTACAGATGAACGTGGTACCTTCAGGCGTTTGGAAATTGCTCCCAAGAAATTGCTCCCAAGGATGAACAAGTCTTGTGGTCGTCTACAATATTCTTTCTGAGGTCTTGGCTGATTTCTTTAGATTTTCCCATGATGTCAAGCAAAGAGGCACTGAGATTGAAGGTAGGCCTTGAAATGCATCCACAGGTACACCTCCAATTGACTCAAAAACTGTCCAATAGTCTATCAGAAGCGTATAAAGCCATGACATCATTTTCTGGAATTTTCCAAGCTGTTTAAAGGCACAGTCAACTTAGTTTACGTAAACTTCTGACCTACTGAAATTGTGATACAATTATAAGTGAAATAATCTGTCTGTAAACAATTGTTGGAAAAATTACTTGTGTCATGCACAAAGTAGTGTCCTAACCGACTTGCCAAAACTATAGTTTGTTAACAAGACATTTGTGGAGAGGTTGAAAAACGAGTTTTACTGACTCCAACCTAAGTGTATGTTAACTTCCGACTGTACCTGTAAAATCTCAAACAGCAGGCCTAGCTACTGTTAAAAATCTATAGCCTAAATCAATTAATGTTTTATATACTCAGTGTACATTTAGGCAATAATGCCCGAGGGGGTGTAGTATATGGCTAATATACCACGGCTAAGGACTGTTCTTAGGCAAGACGCAACCCTGGATACAGCCCTTAGCCGTGGTATATTGGCCATATACCACAAATCCCCCGAGATGCCTTATTGCTATTATAAACTGGTTACCAATGTAATTAGAAGAGTACAAATAAATATTTTGTCATACCCTTGGTATAAGGTTTGTTATAAACTGGGTGGTTCGAGTCCTGAATGCTGACTGGCTGAAAGGCTTGGTATTTCAGACCGTATACCACGGGTATGACAAAACATTTATTTTTACTGCTCCAATTACGTTGGTAGCCAGTTTACAATAGCAATAAGGCACCTCGGGGGTTTGTGATATATGGCCAATATACCACGGCTAAGAGCAGTGTCCTAGCACTCCACGTTGCGTCGCCTAAGAACAGCCCTTAGACTGGTTTATTGGCCA
This sequence comes from Salvelinus alpinus, assembly GCF_045679555.1. Taxonomy (NCBI): domain Eukaryota; kingdom Metazoa; phylum Chordata; class Actinopteri; order Salmoniformes; family Salmonidae; genus Salvelinus; species Salvelinus alpinus. Next base: position 32,322,538 of record NC_092096.1, on the reverse strand, counting down.
TATACAGTACCACACCCACTAGGCATTATTGCATAAAAATATACCAGGGCTTTGAGCCAATCAGCATTAAGTGGCTCGAACCACCCCAGTTTATAATATATATTTTATCATATTTATGTTTCATAATGTTTACTTATGTTTCTTTCTTGTTAAATGTTAATAAAGTCTAATAAAAATAATGAAAAATAATGTAATTGAAACAAATACCCAGACCACGTGACCATGTCAGGGGACTAGTCTGGTATTGATGCATTTTCAATTCATGTAATTACATAATCCATTCAGTTTTTCAACTAAATGTAATTATGTCTCGACATTTGCATGATGGGAACTAAATACACCGCAGGAAAAATCTGAGGCCGCTGTGGAGCGCGTGCATAATTATTAATCTCACCTGCCCAGCTGTTGACACTACTGAGGCGTAATAAGAACGGTTGACACGATCGAGATATGCCATGTTTCCACCTTATAAACACCATGTAAACGTTTCTTTGAAAAAGTATGTAGGCCTATTTCTTATACATAAAAACCAGTTGAGACAACGCTGCAGAGTGCCGAGGTGAGTTCGGGCTACTGCATTTTCTTTCACAGGCCTATATTTTGTTCAGGGGAATTTTCCGTTTTAGTTGATCGTGAAGAGTAGGCAAGGGTCGGTGTATTCATTCCGCCAGTTGCAAAACGAAACGAGTTTCTATTGGACAAATTCAGGTATGTCCCTCCCGGTTTCGTTCCGTTTGCTTCCGTTTAAGAAACGTTTTGAAAGAGAATCGCCGGAATTAATATGCCCCTACAGGAAGCGTATAAAGTTATAGAGCCAACTGACTGTTAGCCTTATTGCTACAGATGTGTTCGATTAGGCCTACAACCGTTGGCTGTTCCTAGGTGTCATTTTACTATACTACGTATACAATAGCCCTAAACAGTGCCAAATACTTTTGGTTAGAGGGGCCCATATCGCAGGAAAATATTTCAAGGCTATACATAAATATTAGGATAGAGTTTAGGCAATAGACCTATTATGTTACTACAGTAGGCCTAGTAAAGCATTTTTTTGTCATTCAAGCTCCATATTTTTGCCACATGGACTGGAGAGCTGGAGGGTTCTGGAAATGTTCGTCAACCAGTCCAGAGAGGTTCATATGCCTCTGCTCCCAGGATTGTCTCTTGGGCCCAGTTTTTCCAAAGTTATCCATCTGTATTTCGCCTATCGGATAGGATTAAATGCATAAAAATAGAATGGATGAATCATTGACTTGAATGGGGACCCCTGTTCTATTCATTCAATTTCTTTGCATTTAATCCTATCCGATAGCCAAAATCCGGAGAGATAACCTTTAAAAAACTGGACCCTGAAGTCAGAGAGACATTTGATCAGAGCATGGGGAGTTCAATCACCATAAGGAGGTAGGAGTTAGTCTATTTACAGTCTACTTTCCATGCTACCCTCAACGTTTAAAATGGGCCATTCTCCTCTGGGAACAGAATTATGCAGTAATGAGCATCACTATAATAGCAGTCTCTTGGCTGAGTGTGATACTTTGCCTGGTCTGTGGGATCTCTCCTTTTGTGTGAGGTTAACAATTTCATGTAATCATTGACTAGAGTATGTCTACATACTGCATGTGTACATGCCAGGAAGCATGTCATGTGTATGTGTTGGTGTTAGTTTCATCATGTGTTTAATGGGTAGAAAGGTAAGAGCTGTTATGTCCTTGTGTGACCAGCAGGGGTCAGTGTAGCTCCTCTGAGGGGCGCTGTTTCTCCTGGTTGTCCCTATCAGCTCTCAAGGGTGACCTCATGGCTAAATCTCCCCTGGGATGCCAACTCCTGCCCAGACCAGGCAATTCCAAATGGTTTTGTGTGCTCTTTGTAGCAGACCCACATGATACTGCCCTAAGCCTTGCATTTACAACTGGAGCCCACTCTGAGTTATAAATGGGGTACAGAGCCTGTGTGTGTCTGTTACCAAGAAAGGCCACATACTTCAAAACTATCTGTGAAGGCAGTCACCTAACACTAGGCCTAAGTAAGGACATGTTTTTTTCTTCATGAAATCTGTCTGGTGTGAATCATTAAAGTCTTCCACGTCATTAGGAGACAATGTGCATAGTAGGTGTGCAGTATCATATGTAGAGATTCAACAAATTAGTTGCAGGGTTTCTTTATGAAGGGCTTTACTATCCCATTTCAATAGGATAGCCTGAAAGGCTGCAGGCAGAGATGTTGTTTCAGATACAGTAAACAGTCTTCAGTAGTCTTTTGTGTTCAATGGACAGGGGCAGCACTGCGCTGATATTGGCCACATCTTGGTATGTTGTTGATACAGTGAATGATAGCACAAGATGCAGTGGAACAGTTTTCAGGAACAACTGAAGTGTTGGGGAAATGGGATCCTGGTGTTGAGTGGTTATGTTATGTTAAGTCTCAACAGGAGCATGGGACTGCTCACAATAAGAAGCCCTAATTGTGTGTTTTATAAAAGCACCAAGATGACCTCTCCTTTTAAGCCCCTACAGCTTTAAGCCTTGTTGACCGAATCGTCACAGCCTCACTAGAGACCACTGCCTGATTTATCACTCACCCGACGTGCTAAAAGGTTAATTAGCCTCCTAGCAACCGCACCAATCTGAAAATTCTCTATCAAACCCCTTTTCCATGTCGGATATGTCAAATGTCAAGGTTCATGACAGCTTTCTAAGTATAGGCCATATAACCACCGCCCAGGCAGCTCTCCAGTATTTATTGGCCCCGCAGCCAGGCCTACTTACTTGGACAGCATCCCTCGAGGATTACACAGATCTCTGACACTTAGCATAAAGTCTATATAAGCTAGTCTTCTCAATCTTTTTATGTTTAGCGAACCCACAAAGTCACTCAAATAGCTCTTGGTATAGGCCTAACGAATGTGACTGAATCATCAGGAACTATCAGATTAATCTCACGCCCGAAATGTCTCATTGGCTTTTATGCCCTATTTACCACTCTTTATAACTGACCAGTCTCCTCCCTCATTGCCTTATTTTGGGTTGCAAAATTTCTGGAACGTTCAATAAATTCCCAGTTTTTCCAGAAATCCTGGTTGGAGGGTTCCAGATGTCCTGCTTATTACCGCCTGACTATGGTAATCCTCCAACCCTGGGATTCCGGGAAAACCAGGGAATTTATAGAAATTTCCAGGAATTTTGCAACCCTACGATGTTTTTCCCCACCCACACAATGTCCATCTCATTCAGGGTTGATAGCCTGGGAAATGGTGGCATCCAGTTCACGGAACACTAAATAAATCCACAAAGTGTTGTACTCCCAAAGTGCTGTTTATTTTGATACTGTATAGGCAACGGATGGTCCAAGAGCCTCTGTCTGCCTTCTATATATTACAATAATTAATTAAGCCACAGTTGAAATGTTCTGTCCCAATTCTGTTTTTTGAACGTGCATACATGTATTACTCCTAAAAGTGCATCTATTTCAAAAACAGTGTGTTATCTGTACTGGTTTTGATATGGTATTTTAGAGTTCCAGGATAGTAGTGTATGTACCACTATCAGATTACATCACACCTGTAAGGCAAGACATTTGATGCCACACCGCCCTGAGTGGCCAGTGTGAAATTCAAAGTATACTGGCGGCTGGCCAGTTATGTACGTCATAGTGCCAACCTCAGCATCCTTTCATCTGACAACCTTCAGGAAGTCATCAGAAACCAATCATTTGGATCCACCACTGTTTGGACGAGGAATCAGAACCTTTAGAATAAGAACCACACCTCTGCCAGAGTCTCCCCACCCAGCATCACACCGAATCCCTGGGAGAGCAGCCTATAGAGCTGGCATAGAGGCCAGTGAGGACAGTGATGCTGGGGGCAGGATGGAGCTGTACTGTCAGCTAGAGAGAGGAGGGGCCTGCTGCCCTGCTATATAAAGACAGGAAGCCCGTCTCCTAGATGTGTCACAGTGCCGCTTCTCCCCCATTGAGATTCCCATACTGTCCCACACTGTGCCCTCCTCATCTCTTCCCATCACTCTGGTCTGTGGGTCCCAGAGAATTTCCCTGGTGGTCACCCATCTTTATCTCTCTCCCTCTGGACTGAGGGCTCCCACGCCCCACTTGGCCTCCCATACAATCACGCTGATCTGAAGGCACCTACCGACCTGCAGCTTTTCATTCGTTGACGCTTTTTTTGGGACCCGGCTCAAGATGCCAGAGCCCACAAAAAAAGGTAGGAGCGCCCCTGTTCTCCTCACTGAGTGTACAGAAAGGGTTTCAGAAAACTGTACTGTACAACCTGTCCTGAAGCAACGCTTTGTTAGAATTTCAGACTGCATCTAGGATCCTGCTTGTTTAATGTATTAACAATAGCTGATAATTGTAATGCATATGTTCTTTTACTTTCATGTTGTAATTATTAGTTGATTTTCTCTACTGACATATAATATGAGGAAAAGTTCAATTAACCCTTAATTCCTTTTTCTTGTTGTGTAAATATTAGGCTAACAGCCTAATATTGTTTGTTGTGTTCGTTTGTTGGAATTATTGAGTAGTCATTTAGCATTAGACAAAATAAGTTCTCTAAACTATACTTTGAGAGTTCCCAGGAATTGCTCACGGTAATTGAGAAAGTGACTTTGGCGACAACAGTATTGTATTTCTGCTTGGATGTTTCTACCTCATCTGTGGAGATGGAGATTCAGGAGGTTTATAAAAAAAACTGTTGTTGTTGCTGCTGTTGGCATAATGGACAGTGGTCTCATGGTGATTAGGAGCCCACTGGAGGGAGACGTGATGAGCCCTGGTGGAGGAATGTTAATGATCCCTGGTGCTTTGTGCTGAGCTGGACACCAGCGAAGAAGACCCCTGAAGGGTGATGCAATCTGGATGGACTCTTGGGATCGTGTTGGAATGAAGATGCCTTCCGGATGATGGATACATTCTGTCCTCGGTCTTGCTGATGACTGATGAATCGATGGCAGGGTGGATGACATGTTATTGTGCAGCAGAAGCCAAACAAGATTCCTCAAACCCATCCCCCATATTCAACTCCATATTCATCTCCCATCTCCCAGAGCCCTCAATAGCATATCGCTGCTAGTCTGCATAGACTTAATCACTCTGTGTCCGTCTTGTTTGTAATTCCACTATTCTAGCACTTCCTCCCTCTCCATTAGTTCAGGTTTTTGGGGACTTTGCTCAATAGTAAGACATTCCCATGTACAGGAACAAGGAACAGAACAGTATATTCATCACTTGGACACCACCACAACGGAGTGAATAACAAGTTTTCTTCTAAACCGTTTATCTTCTGGTGGACCATAGCTTTATCTGCAGCAGTACTCGCACATCAGGAATGGCACACACTCTCTTCTCTCCACACATACATCCAGGCCACTCTGCCGGTGTATTCTCTCCCCTGCATGACCATGGGGCTTATATGCTAGAGTGGGAGGGCTTTGCAAGATTGCTTTCATGGGAATGATTCAATAAATATGGTGGCAATACATTTTGGGACTAGACCAGGTATGCAGCAACCGGTCCAATCCACCTTTTGGCATCTTTAAAAAGTCAGCTGTGAGCACAAAAACATACCATTCACTTTACTGGCCTTATTCAGGTTTCAGTACCAGTTTATTGTTTGCCCGTGTTGCTTTGATAGGGCTCTCAATAAATGTCAGCATCTCATTGTAGTGTAGCAGAGGCTGGGTGAGCTAGAAGTTTAATATCTACAACGTCGCTTTGGGGTGAGGCACCATTTCACTGTTGGACAGCTTAGCTTCCTCTTGTACACATATAACACACAGTACTACTATAAAGTGGGTTTTATTAGTACAGGAGAGATGCCTCCAGAAAGTTCATCCAGCATAATAAACATTCATCATCCCGTTGGAGACAAACACACAGGGGAAGGGGAGGCAGTTGCATGCCAGTCCACACACAACCGCCTTCCATAAATAGCTGCTCTGTTGCAGAAGACTAGATAAATGACTGTGAAAAAAGTATTGTTGTTATAAATGACTGAACAGCTGAAGAGGAGGAGGCTGCTGGATATGGTGTTGGTTTAGACTGCAGACCCAAGTCTTTAAAAAGCAGGATGAGAGATGACAGACTGACTGGCTGGCTGGCTGAGTGGCCCTTGGAGCTCTTGGGACCTGGATTCCTTGGTCCCTGAAATAGTTCATAATGAGCAGACTTTTAATCCTCTCTCGTTCACTGTCTCTCGCTCTCTCACTTTCTCCCTCACCACCCGCCATTGTCACACCATCATTTTAGATGATGATTCACTCAGGGCACTAAGGGGTCAGACGTACGGTCATTAAAACTCCCACCCAGAGTCAAAAGACCAGCATCATCCACTACACCCACTGTGCCTGCTCTCAGCAAAAGTATTGGGTTTCAGTGGGAAGAAAGCCCACATCCTCACCTCGGTATATTTACAACCGCTCAGCCCCCATCACTCTCCCTGCTCCGTTACCTCAGACAGCATGGTCGTCGCTTTCCGAATTCCACTCCACATAAATCAAGCCCTTAGGTAAACAACACAGGAAGACCCTGTTGGCTGCTAATCACCAAACCACAGCCCCACATCCACACTGAGGTCGTCAGCAGTTCCTTTCTGTGGCCTTTTCACTTCTAGCAGCACTCATTCTCAGCGCTTCTAGGAATCAAGAGTTTGTCATTCTGCAACGAACGGACACTATCCCTTATGTGGACCGCCGGTCCGACTGACACACAATAGTCACAAAGAAAGGGTGTTGATAAAAGGTGTGCATTCAAAAGTTCTGGGGTCTATATTAAGAAGAGACGGCAGCTTGGCTCTCGTTGGGATCAACATGAGCCCATCTGTCTGCACAGCAGCAGGGGCGACAGCTGAACATACCTGCAGCGTGGTCAGCTGCACTGGGGAGTTCACTGAGGTGAAACAAAACCTTTCTCTGCGCTCATGATCTCCACAAGAAGACAAAGAATGCCTCCCTGTAGTACACATTGATGTGTGTGTTTGTGAGACCCTATAGGATTCTGATGTGATGAGCCAACATCAAGTTTTTGGTGAGGTGTGACAATGTCTAAATCTGAACTGGAGTGTCCGGTGGGAATCACAAAGGAGTAGCTGGACAACAGGGTTTTGGCTGTGTTGCAGACTGAAGTCATTATGGATCTAATAGTGTATGGACTTTGGATTACAGTATGTACAGTATTACTGTAATTAGGCACACAGGGATTTAGGAATGAGAGATGGATGGGAGTTACTGTATATTAAAAAGACAGAGGAAATTGGCAAAGGCAATAGATGTGAAGAGAGAGGGGAGATGACAGAGAAGTCACAATGGAGCATAGCAGACGGTCTTACAGAGAGAGAGAGAGAGACAGGAATGGCACACTATTTCTCCAGATCATTAACAAAGGACCCGTCGTGCCTGGCACAGTGCAGCGTGGCAATGCTGGCATCCCTGCAGAATTCACAGGCTGTTGTGCCAGGCCTAGTGCTCATCGCTGAGTGCCACTCTCTGTGGAAATGGACAGGCTAGCAACAGAGCTGTGGGAGTACACTGTCATCACCTTCCAAAAATTCCCCCTACACCCCCTCTCTTTTTCCTCTCCTTCCCTTACTCAGTCAGTCAGTGTCCGTGTCCGAAATCTGGCTTGCCTACTACTTACTTAAACTGCATACTGTGTACTAATCGTACTACATACTATTTAGCACGCACTGTTTAGTAAAAAGTATGCAGTATGCAACGGCCGACATGTACTACTTTTGGTCCGTTCAAGACAATTGGGAATACGGAAACAAAACAAGCTCAGACTGGGAAAAATCAGAACGTCGGTGATCTTCAGATCAGAGAAGTCAAAAACTCTGGCATCAACTTTGAGCTTCATTGTTTTTTACTTTTGATGCACTTTGAGATTATGAAAGCGCTATTGAAATGTAAACAATTATTATACAAAAGATGGTTTATTTAGTTTAGTAGAGCAAAAAGCTCTGACGAAGGCAGAGAGGCCGACACGTAAGCTTCAATAAAAAAGTGCTACTAGCGAGAGCAGTGTGCAGGTTTCTTTTTTCATCATAAACAACAGTGATACTAGCGAGAGCAGTGTGCGGGTTTCCCTTTTCTTTCAACTTATCAAATTGTTACCGTGCACCTGGAACTTTTAACTCCTGAAAAAGGTTATCAGGCTCAACATATACATCTGTTATTATTGATGCCAAAGTGCCTGTGGGTTGATATCAGTCTTGGTGTAAGTGCTCTTCTTGTAGCCTCTATCTGTCACTGTCTGCTGGGGTCTCCATGTCTGTGTTTGCCTGTTACTGTGTAATCCATCCTCAGTCTACCAGGCTAATGTGACGATTGGGTGGAATCCCCTTTCCTCCAGTCTGCATATTGACACATGACATCAGAATGGAACTTTGTGAAACTTGTATTGACTTTCAATGGAAAGAGGAAGATCCACTGTGTTGCGCAAAAGTGGAGATTTTCTATCTAACCTTCTGGTAAGGACCAGACGAGAACACACGTGACTCTGTTTCACTAGCCCATTAATAACACACAAGGTAAACGTTCAAACCCGATAGGCTAGGGCGTACCAAGGGATGTATAGAGACATTGATCCACTGAGGCCTAGCTTTAGGTCCCTTTAATAGGTTTAGATTGTAGTGTCCAAATAGGTGCCATGACCTGCTGTGCGGGTTTGATCAGTCCAGACAGTGCAGAGTTCAAACAACATGTGTCAATTGGTACCTTTATAATCAGTTACTACTATATAGTGTCCAGACACAAGGTGCTGTGCACCACAGGGATGATGTGGCTCACTGGGTACAATAGACATAGGCTTATAGCAGTAGCATCCTAGTCATGATACTATACATTAAACTGTGTAACATGTATACATCCAACCTTCTCAACACTTTTAGAAAAACGGTCACATGCTGCTTTGATGTGTCCACTTACAGTATCAATATTTTGATAGTTGCTGTGGCGCACAACAAATTGACTAGATCAAAAATGCCCCCTTTTGAATTGTTCTCTTTTGTCTCTGTTTTGCAGATGAGATGCCCAATGGTGAAAAAGGTCAGTAAAGGGTGATGCCGAACAATGTTCTTTCACCTCACACAGCACTGGCTTTGAGCAAAGAAGTTGGTATGAGAGAATTATTATGGGAAACATTGGTTATGTCAAGCAGGAAAGAATGTATCCCATATTAGGTTGGCAGTTTTGGTCTATTGGATGGTGGAAACCATGTTTGTGCAAATGTGAAATCACATTAAGGTACTACTGAGGCTGTATGTGATGTGACTACTCCACTTCCAACTTCAGTGTGAATGTGGAAACACGGTCGCTGGTTTAAACACTGTAATAGTGTAAATGTGGAGGGTCTACATGTCCTTGGCAATATAACTGTTGTACTACTGTGGCTCAGTGGTCAGTGGTGACGACCGAGTGGTCAGAATCTACACATTCCCCCGGCGGACCAGCTGATCCAGGCCTGTTGATTCAGCTGACGCTCCTGCCCCCCCATGTGACCAGGGCGCTGGCATGTTATTGGCCGCCTGCCGACACCAGGCTTTGACCTTGGGAGTAGCGGCAGCGTCTTGGGCCTGTGGCTTCGTACAGTGGGGGGAATAGCTCGGCTCACAGACAGGTTTAGGCTAAATGTATCCCTGGCCGGGCACTGATTTGATTTTACGTACTTCTCTGAAAGTATTAAATTGTAATTGTGCCATAAATATCGCAATTGTGCTTCAGAATGAGAATTGTCTCAGATTTGATAGTGTAGTTTAAAGTCAAAAGTAAGAATACTCCAGAAAAATTTGGACAAAATGAATTCTGAATAAACCTGTCATACAGTAAGTGAAGGACACATTTGAACCCTGTGATGTATTTCATCCATCAACTTTGGGGCGGCAGGTAGCCTAGAGCGTTGGGCCAGTAACCGAAAGGTTTCTGAATCGAATCCCAGAGCTGACAAGGTAAAAATCTGTCTTTCTGCCCCTGAACAAGGCAGTTAACCCACTGTTCCTAGGCTGTCATTGTAAATAAGAATTTGTTCTTAACTGACTTGCCTAGTTAAATAAAGGTTACATTTAAAATTAAATGAAAATACATTCCCTCAAGCACCAAAACAATGAATCTGATTCAGCCAAATGGCTGTTAAAAAAAAAAAAAAATCTTGAAGGGAAAATTTGTTAATCTATACTCTTTGTCTACAATCTACAATCTACACCCACTTGATTTTGTGCATGCATATGTACGAACGAATACAGTGGATTTACTGTATGTGTCCCAATCTGTGTGTGACTGAGTGGAAAATGGCGAGTGAGGTCGGGCATATAGTGAGTTAGTATGCTCATTGGTGTGAGAGTGAGTATGTTAAAGGCTAGATGTGGAGGCTTTGCGCTATTAAATGCAGCTCTTCCATCCCTGCTATATTTGTCACATACTCAGAGAGTGTTGCCACAGACAGTAGTGAGGCGCCAATGCCCACACCTGAAATATCCCTCGAGGTCTCACCTCCACCCGCAGGTGGGTAACCATGCACTGGTGTCATGCCCCTCTTTTGTCCCCTTCCCCACTCTTCCCAGGTGATTAATTTGCACACCACACTGACAACACGCGTGTTTGTTGTTGTGTGTCCACCGTTCTTGTTTTTCTTGTTTTGTAATGGGATTTCTCAACTGTTCCTCGACGACACACACGTTCACATGCAAACATAACGCATATGTCAAAATAGTCTACGTGCGATCCGAATAAATCAACTTCCTGATAAACAGCACATATGATGCACATAATTCCATAGTTGCACTGCTGCTACTGTAACACACTCCCGTGCTCGCATTGCTGTGATGCTTTGTCCCCAATACTGACTTGTGCTTGTTCTACCAAGTATGTCAACGTTGTGTGTGTGTCTGTATGAGGTACTGAAGTATTGTATTGGAATATGAAATCATCCACAGGAAGTACATTCAGTGTGAATGAGGAAGTATAGGTTTAATTGTTACATTCAGCAGGTAGCCGTCATTAGACTTATAATAGATTCTGTTGACAATGTCACGTTCAAATTTCTGGGAACTGTTATGATTTGCCATGTGAAATAATGAAAATCGTTTTTTTTTAGAGCTTGTGGTACATTGCAATTAAGTCTTGTACAAGCTTGCTGAATAAGTAAAACTATACTTCCTTGAAGCCTCCAGTACTAGCTATTGATGTGCAATGACCAGATTGGTAACATCCCTTAATTTTTACTTGGTAGTTGGCAAAGATAACTACCAAGATAACGTTTTATGATTTGTATAAATTTTGATCGCCTGTCATGCATTCAGACATGACTGTCAATGGAAAGACCCATTCTGGTTGCTGGCTATCTATGCTTATTCATGCCCAGCCAGCACCTCATATATATATACTGCAGTGTTTTGAGAGGCTGCCAGTGCTTTTGCTCAAGGCATGCTGCTCCAGCCTGGCACTGTTATCTGCTGTACAGAACAACCGGTAGAGACTGAGGGGAAGGATCCACAGCCCATAGAGTTGATTAAGCCTGTACAGCCAGAACCAGTAGAGAATGGGTCTAAAGAACCAGAACCAGAGGCGGTTGCGGTTGCGGTCGGGGCTAAAGAGCAAGTCGAGTCTGTGAACTCTGAAGTAAAGGAGGAGGCCCCGGCCCCGTCCCTTTGCTCACCCCCACCGCCTGGTAAGTCAAATTCACTCAGTCTCAAGCCATTCACCGTAAAAGCGCATGCTGTTTACTATAACTGAAGGCCCAGAGTTTTTCCTGATCAGATCATGTGGTTAGGAAAAACTCCAGGCCCTACTCATAAATAGTAACAAGCGTAAGCGTGTCCGTTCAATTGTCCCACTCTCAAACCATTGATTGAAGCAGTTTGACTCTAGTCTGTAATAGAGTCAGATCCATAGTGCTGGTCTTTGCTAAGGCCCTTTATCTTCTCCCAATATATCATATGGGCCAAAGTTCCATTCAAATCAGGCAATGGACTGATAGAATCTGTATGTATCAGGGTTTTATTTGGATTGAAGCGCTGTTTGTAATGACAGACAGAGACACCTTTTGCCTCAATGGCTGCTATGACCTAATGTGATGAACTCCATTGGCATTTACACTACAACAGCCATAAATTGGTTCATGCTTTGCTTTCTGCAGATTGTCGACTAGTGCATTTTTATATACAGTAAGTTCTAATTCTTCTGAGGCGAAAGTGCCCCCAAAGTCGTGTTTGATAGCTTTGTCATGGTCAAACAGCACATATAGGCCACGTCAGTGTCTGCTGTGTGCACAGTTCAGTATGAGAAACTTTACGGCACATACAGTTGGAGTTAGCAGTTTGTTTGTATTAGAAATTGATGACTGAAAGAAACTTAGTGCTGTGTGAGTGGAGGAGATGGACGGTAACTTTAATCTGTGAGAGCCTTGTCCCAATTCAGCAACCATGAAGGAGGAAGCAGAGCCAGTTGTTACGGAGGTTAACCAACCGCCAGAGCCTGTTGTTACAGTGGTTACCCCACCACCACCACCACCCCCACCTCCAGAACCAGTTGTTACGGAGGTTACCCAACGTCCAGAGCCAGAGCCTGTTGTTACAGTGGTTACCCCACCACCACCACCCCCACCTCCAGAACCAGTTGTTACGGAGGTTACCCAACATCCAGAGCCAGAGCCTGTTGTTACAGTGGTTACCCCACCACCACCACCCCCACCTCCAGAGCCTGTTGTTACAGTGGTTACCCCACCACCACCACCCCCACCTCCAGAACCAGTTGTTACGGTGCAGGTTACCCTACCCCCACCTCCAGCAGGTCTGGAAGAGTGTGTGTGTCTGTGCAAATGCACGAACATGTGTATGTGCATATGCAAGAACGTGTGTGTGTATATAGGTAGGCTACGTTTATGTGCGTATGCACAAACATGTGTTGATGTGTGTATGTTTGTGTGTGTATTATTGTGTGCGTGGCGTGTGTGTTTTCTCTGTCTATTCCTCTCAGTACAGTTTACAGACTGTTTATAGCTGAGGGTCTAGGTTTCATAGTGAGGCTATACTGTAGCAACAAGCACAGTGCTGTTGACAGCCGCAGCAGTAGCAGCTGATCTAGATGTATGGAAGGTTATATGTCTCTGCAGTTGTCACTCATCACTCAGCATTGCTCCAGTGCCTTTTTACCACAACAAAGGTCAGTTTCATATGTCGCTTCTGTTTTACTCAATCCTCACCCCCCCTTGAACGCTCTCTCTATAACACCCTTATTTTTAAGAAATAGCACCCCTTGTGTGGACTTCCGGTAATACCGTATACCCCGGTGTGGTACAGAAACGGGATGAAAATCTGGATACCGCCCAACACTACTCTCTATAACGTCTCTGGAGGTGGAGCTGAGCTCAGTTACTCTTTTGATCGACGACAAGTTTCTCAAGTAACAGGGCTTATCTTGGATAGTTAGGTCTTTAATCTTTCATATCCCTTGTGGACATTCGTGTGTTCTTTTGGCCACTGCTTGTCATCTTCAATCTCTCTCTTCCTCTCACAGTGCTTCTCACTTGTGCTTCCAGCTTTCCGAAACCAAGCTTGTGGTGTTACGCATAATTCCTTTATCTTATGTACACGTGTGATTTCTCACATCACCGTCCACTCCCATCTCATAGACACTGGTGTGATCTCTCACAGGACACGCTTCGATCTCACGATCAACACGTTTGTGGTCTCGTACACTTCATCTATCCATTTCAAAGACATGCATATGTGGTGGTGTTGTGTCGTGTCGGTCCCATGTTCTGTCTTGTCTTGCATGCTTTGTCTTGTGGCTTGTCTTGTTGGCCTGCCTTGCCGGTGATGGACTTGGAGCTTTTTGATAGGTGGGTCTGTGTCAATCACACCTTTATTGCAGATAAAGATGATGACGCTACAACCAACACCCCATCACCACCGCCCCCACCAGGTTGGTAACCATGACAAACCATCCTCATTTCCCCCCCTTTCCCATCTTGTCAAGTCGGTTACCATGGAGACTCCACCATAGGACAGGGCTCCCATCAACACCCCAAAAGTACATTTTGCAGGAGACAGTTACTGTGGGGAAGAATTTAACTATAGAGAACACTGGATAGATGGTGAATGGGTCTTTTACCTGTCTTTTAGACACCAGGTTTTTCTCAGACCTGATATATTTATATTCCTGATATACATTTAATACTGGCACATGGCATTTTGCTGGTTAGAATATTCAGGATCAGCTCCTGAACTATTGCAATATATGTTTGTGCATATCACATACATATGTTGTTTACATGCATGCTAATTCAAAAATGCCAAAGCATAATTCCTACAAGCACACAAACCTTTATTTATTATAATTCTCAAATAAAGGTATGGATGTGAAGATCACATATGACATGTATACTGTATATATACACACACAATGCCTTCAGAAAGTATTCACACACCTTGACTTCTTCTACATTTTGTTGTCTTACCGCCTGAATTTAAAATGGATTAATTTGAGATTTTGTGTCACTGGCCTATACACAATGATGTCAAAGTTGAATTATGTTTTTTGAAATGTTTACAAATTACTTAAAAATGAAAAGCTGAAATATCTTGAGTCAATAAGTATTCAACCTATTTGTTATGGCAAGCCCAAATAAGTTCAGGAGTAAAAATGTGCCTAACAAGTCACATAAGAAGTTGTAGGGAGTCACTCTGTGTGTAATGATAGTGTTTAACATGTTTTTGAATGACTACCTCATCTCTGTACCCCACGCATACAATTATCTTTAAGGTCCCTCAGTCAAGCAGTGAATTTCAAACACAGATTCAACTACAAAGACCAGAAGGGCACCTATATTTAGATGGGTAAAAAAAAAAAGACATTGAATATACTTTTGAGCATGGTGAAGTTACGAATTACACTTTGGATGGTGTATCAATAGTGCACTGTCGCTACAAAGATACAGGCGTCCTTCCTAACTCAGTTGCCTGGTGAGGAAGGAAACCACTCAGGGATTTCACCATGAGGCCAATGGTAACTTTAAAACAGTTAGAGTTGAATGGCTGTGATAGGAAAAAACGGAGGATGATCAACAACATTGTAGTTACTCCACAATACTAACATAAATGACAGAATGAAAAGAAGGTAGCCTGTACATAATAAAAAATATTACAAAACATGCTTCCTGTTTGCAATAAGGTAATAAGTAAAACTGCTAAAAATGTGGCAAAGACTAGGGAGTTTTTTTTAGGATAAAAAGAAACAGAATAGAGCTAAACACAGGCAAAAACACAGTACCATTCATGCCACGTATGCTCATCATGTATACTGTATGTATATTATATGTTATGTACAGTATATATATGATGATATTATACATGTTTTGGTTTGTCGTAGACATCAATTATGTTGATACCATACCGGTTCTCTTGTTTTGAATTGTGTTATATGTATTCATATTTAATTCATTGAAAATTGTTGGTAAAAGTAATTGGAGGTTTCATATCATATTTTTTCTGATTACAAGGCCATAAGGACAATTTGTCATACTTTTTTTGTCAATCATCACAAAGGGTCAATCAAAATATTCCTCACCAGAGTCAAATCAATTGACTAGTTAAAAACACAAATTAATACCAGTAATACTGTGCTTTCTTTCACAGAGGATGCCAATACAGCCAAGAAACTGTCTATTGAGCTGCCTAGTAAGATCTTTCTGTTAATCCTACAACTATAGCTCTGACCAAACTGGTCGTTTTGATCAGAATGTTACAACTGCCTGGATGTAGGAAACATGTTCGGAGTGATTTTTGAAGTTAGTTCTTTTTCCAACCTTAAGATATAAGATTGTCAACAGTGAAACATATTGCAAAAACATCATAATAGATTTTTATGAAAAAGAAATGATAAGAATTTAAGAATTTTAAGGGTCTCCTTTTCTGCAATTTTCTGTCTGGCACATGAATGTTAAACATATTTATGTCAACACATTTGGAATATAGATCGTAATGCAACGATACAGTTTGTATAAAACTTTATTTTAAGAAATACAAAGGCATGAAAGAAGATTCAAAACTGATTCTCCTCACTGGTGAAACCTAACAATATACAACAATGTACATAGTTACAGCTTTTGATTGGCAGCTTGCATCATTATGTCAGAATTCGTCAGGGCTCAGCTTGCTTACTGTTAGATGTCTTGTATTGCTTGCTGGTCCTGAATGTTTGTGTGTGCTTGCTTCTGTGGACTTTACAGTACTATTTCTTATAATATGCTGTAAATTTCTCTCTGTCTTTGTTCAGATGATAGCGTCCATGTGTCAGCCATGGGGAGAAAAGACTCAGGTAATACTATGTAACAAAAGCCGTAATAACCATCCTATTAGAAGGGACGTTTTCAATAGCAGAGCTCCAGAATAGCAGTATCCTCTCTGGAGCAAGCCCACTCACAAACAGTGTTAGTCTCTTAGCTCTTTTTTTTTTCTCTGGCTCTTTTCATTTTGCCCGCTTAGCTGGTCCAATGGGACCTGGCTTGGCATTCTTTAAAAGCTCAGGTTCATTTGGACTATGTTCTGCTCCATGAAAAATACTGGTTTCCTAAAATGTCATAGTTCAACTCCCACGTTCCTCTCCAATGCTTGTAGGAAGCTAAGGGGATTTTCAACATCTTTATCTTTTTCAAACATCATGGTACAGTGAGGGAAAAAAGTATTTGATCCCCTGCTGATTTTGTACGTTTGCCCACTGACAAAGAAATGATCAGTCTATAATTTTAATGGTAGGTTTATTTGAACAGTGAGAGACAGAATATCAACAAAAAAATCCAGAAAAACGCATGTCAAAAATGTTATGAATTGATTTGCATTTTAATGAGGGAAATAAGTATTTGACCCCTCTGCAAAACATGACTTAGTACTTGGTGGCAAAACCCTTGTTGGCAATCACAGAGGTCAGACGTTTCTTGTAGTTGGCCACCAGGTTTGCACACATCTCAGGAGGGATTTTGTCCCACTCCTCTTTGCAGATCTTCTTCAAGTCATTAAGGTTTTGAGGCTGACGTTTGGCAACTCGAACCTTCAGCTCCCTCCACAGATTTTCTATGGGATTAAGGTCTGGAGACTGGCTAGGCCACTCCAGGACCTTAATGTGCTTCTTCTTGAGCCACTCCTTTGTTGCCTTGGCCGTGTGTTTTGGGTCATTGTCATGCTGGAATACCCATCCACGACCCATTTTCAATACCCTGGCTGAGGGAAGGAGGTTTTCACCCAAGATTTGACGGTACATGGCCCCGTCCATCGTCCCTTTGATGCGGTGAAGTTGTCCTGTCCCTTTAGCAGAAAAACACCCCCAAAGCATAATGTTTCCACCTCCATGTTTGACGGTGGGGATGGTTTCTTGGGGTCATAGGCAGCATTCCTCCTCCTCCAAACACGGCAAGTTGGGTTGATGCCAAAGAACTCCATTTTGGTCTCATCTGACCACAACACGTTCACCCAGTTGTCCTCTGAATCATTCAGATGTTCATTGGCAAACTTCAGACGGGCATGTATATGTGCTTTCTTGAGCAGGGGGACCTTGCGGGCGCTGCAGGATTTCAGTCCTTCACGGCATAGTGTGTTACCAATTGTTTTCTTGATGACTATGGTCCCAGCTGCCTTGAGATCATTGACAAGATCCTCCTGTGTAGTTCTGGGCTGATTCCTCACCGTTCTCATGATCATTGCAACTCCACGAGGTGAGATCTTGCATGGAGCCCTAGGCTGAGGGAGATTGACAGTTCTTTTGTGTTTCTTCCATTTGCGAATAATCACAGAAACTGTTGTCACCTTCTCACCAAGCTGCTTGGCGATGGTCTTGTAGCCCATTCCAGCCTTGTGTAGGTCTACAATCTTGTCCCTGACATCCTTGGAGAGCTCTTTGGTCTTGGCCATGGTGGAGAGTTTGGAATCTGATTGATTGATTGCTTCTGTGGACAGGTATCTTTTATACAGGTAAGAAACTGAGATTAGGAGCACTCCCTTTAAGAGTGTGCTCCTAATCTCCGTCCGTTACCTGTATGAAAGACACCTGGGAGCCAGAAATCTTTTTGATTGAGAAGGGGTCAAATACTTATTTCCCTCATTAAAATGCAAATCAATTTATAACATTTTTGACATGCATTTTTCTGGTAATTTTTGTTGTTATTCTGTCTCTCACTGTTCAAATAAACCTACCATTAAAATTATAGACTGATAATTTCTTTGTCAGTGGGCAAACGTACAAAATCAGCAGGGGATCAAATACTTTTTTCCCTCACTGTATAATGAATGACATTTCACATAAGTAAGAAGTAAATTAAATGATTAAGTGACCTAGTTGAATGTTAGTCTTTGAGTCAGAGATTAAGTAAACTGGGTGAGGGTAGCTGGGTCTTTGCAGTAGGTAGCGAGGGGTGGGGCTGAAGGGACTCCCTGTTTAGGTCTGTCTATAGCAGTTTCATCACGTTGGGCATGACGACTGCTGACATCAGTCCTAGTCCACTGAGATCTCAAAGAAGACCGGAGCATCTAAAAACGGAGGAACGTATCAATCGATACACTTTTGCACACAGCAAAGGTGTCCCCTCCGATATGGTATTCATTCAAAACCCGTAACGCTTTTCCCAGTACAGGTATTTGTTCTATGTTCCATGTTCTTATGCTTTCCATGTTGCAAAATGTTTTGCTTTCCATGTTGCAGCTGCCATGAACAGCTGAGGAACCGTGTGAATGTATTTCTGTCTGTCTATCTACCTTGGGAAGTATATCACTTTCAGATGAATACAGAGAAGTGTGCTGACGGATTGTTGAATCCCTTGAGTACAGTATACGAGGAGTGTGTTGGTCTGTTGGTGTTGAGTCTTTGTGTGATGGTGTGTGTCCGTCTCTCCTGATTGACCAGTGTGGTCTCTGGGAGAGGGACAGGCTCCAGAGGACCTTGACAAGCCCGTAGACACCCCACCGCTGTCCAGCCTGCTCATAGAAAGACCCCAGGGCGGATCCATCACTGTGGGTGAGTGCCTGCTGAGTGAGCTCTCCTCTCACAGCTGCTGTAGACCAGAGATGATATACTCGTAGAGACATTTTAAAACCCTTACATGTATTATATTTGTACTGGTCAAGGTCTTTTAGATTTGACTCTCTCCCTTGTTATGATGAAAGATAGCCTCTCTCTCTCTTTCTCTGCCTCTCTCTCACTATTGTATTTATTCTCCAAGAGAAGGGACCTCTGGCAACCATGTGTAGGACATCTATCCACCTCAAAGGCTATTCCCACCATGGACATGCTGTGTTTTACATGTTCAAAAGGTGGAGACATCTCCTTTGTTGCCAAGGTGGAGGCCCAAGACCTGCTCCGTAAACCCACCATCAAGTGGTTCAAAGGGAAATGGATGGACCTGGCCAGCAAGACCGGAAAGCACTTACAACTGAAAGAAACCTTTGACCGACGCACCAAGGTAGACACCCTCCCATGTATAGCTCTATGTACTGTATGTTAACACACACACACGCACACACATTGGTCCCCTAGCTGTCCTTCCAATACCTATGTATCGTCCTGCAGATTCACACATTTGAGATGCATATCATCAAGGCCAAAGACAACTATGCTGGAAACTACAGGTGTGAGGTCACCTACAAGGACAAATTTGACAGCTGTTCCTTTGACCTGGAAGTGAAAGGTTTGTTGCGCTGTTCGAGTCTCAGTCATACAGCAAAGAACACACACTGAAACACGAGCAATAATACAATATACTGTGTTATTGTTTTGCATTATTGTCTTTCAGAACTGGAACAGTCACAGAGTGTTGATATTCGATCAGCTTTCAAAAGAAGGTAATGAGAGCAACACAATCTGACCACGTTATTTAGATCTTTTTTAAACAGACAGTTAGTAGACTAGTTTTCAGAGTCTACAACAGAGTGATATTTTTACAGTTAGTGGTTAGATTGAGCATTTGACTAATGAGTATCCTTTTTTCTCATAATGATAAATATGACAATAGTAACATTAAACACAAACTTCACTGGTTTCGAGCAAGACTCAATACACATGGCAAATAAACCTGAAAATGCACATTTGAACATCAGATACGTGGGACATTGTGGCTCAGTAGGAAAACCATGGCTCTTATCTCAAACCAACATGAGAACATAGTGTCTGAAACATAATGACCATGAAATCGTTGTGATTAACCTTTATTAAGGTAATTACCAATCAACGTGTTGAACAGCACAAAGGCCAATGCTTGCATTTGAAACTCCCTCCCAACAATGTGTCAGAAAGCAACGCAAAACATCCCAGCCCCATAGCATTATCCCAACGTAGCTGCTCAGTGATGCTCCTGCAACACAGCAGAAACATTGTGGAAATGTTGTTAAATGCTGGCTGGGATCGCTCTCGATAGTCCTTACACAAACCAGTTCGTTAGAAGTATTTAATTGGAAATGAACCGAAAGGGTTTTTGTGTAAGCCACCAATCATGTGTTAGTCTGTACCTAATGCATTTGATTGAAGTCAGTAGCCGCTGCTTTGCGTTGTTCTTTTAGCATTGTTTATCTAGTTGCCTGTCACTGTTTCTACTCTGATTAAATCTCCATTAATCTCTTCTTGTTAACAACAGCAGTGAAGGACACGAGGATGCAGGGGATCTTGACTTTAGTGGTCTTCTTAAACATAGGTGAGAGTCACTGTCCGTCCTCAAGGGGACAGTCTTATTTTTTTTTATTTTTTTTTACTATGCCCTTGTTTTGGGTGTTTACCTCTTTTCTCTTTATTTTTAATTTTCTTTTGCCCCAGCGACCATCATTGAATCTTTTACTCTCTTTTTACTCTTATTTTATCACATGGTATATATGTGCATTACAATAGAGTATAATATATTAAAGAGTGCAGTATATTATTTAGAACATAGGTGAAGTACCATGTACTGTAAGAGTACATAATTTCATTAATATCAGGAGTTACAGTGAATCACATATAAAGTTAATCACATATAAAGTTACTATCTAGTACACTATCTACTCTCACATATTGATAACTGTACTTTTGAGTTTCTTTTTTCATTTGTAAATACAAATCTACATTTTTTTCTTGGTTCAGACAACAGCATGTTTTTTCAATGTACTGCAATGAGTACAATAGACTTAGACAGACCGTGACACTTCACTGAGGAAAAATTACACATTTATTTGGGCTTGTCTCTTCTTCTTCCCTACACATTCAGAAACCAAAGGTTAGTAGAGAGAATAACCTAGGTAATTAAACGATTAGACCTTACTGCGGGGTAAGTACTATAATCCTGTAGCGTCCCCAGCATGGAATGTAGCTCTAGGATCTGGAACAAGCAAGAGTGTTGGCCTACTGTAGTACGGTAACACTTCATTTACAGCCGACATTCTCAAATGCTCCATTAACAATCAGTAAGGATGGAAATTGACTTTGCATCATAAAGTTCAGTAATACTGTGTTTATGAGGCCAAAGGACTCCCATTTCGGATTATTAGTGATCTGCTAGTGGATAATTTATGAATGATGCTGTGAAATAGTGTTATCGCTACAATGTCATTTTATTTCAACTTAGAAATACAAGGCACATATCACAATGTTTATTTCAGTATACACAGTAATTGCCTGAAAATAAACAAGAAGAGAGATGCATAAGAATGAAATAATAATTTCATGCTTTTTTACCTCCAAAGCTTTCCGACATTTGGGAAAATGTCCATGAAAGAACGGACTGATTGAATGATCTTTATTTAGCTGCCTAATGGATCTACTCATGCCCAGGGCAACATGCTTATTAACCTGGATCTCACAGATCTAACATCCCCTATGGACGCCTAGCCTTCCATCTCTAACACGGTCAGAGCGTCTCTGAAGTGGTGATGAGTGAACATACTGAGACACAAGGCAAAGGGATGGGCAATGTGAATAGAAAGAGAAGGAATGTAGACTTTATCAGCAGTACATCTTGGAGTAAGATCTTCCTATATTCCTGCATGCATCACCCAGATCAGTAGTTTTTCCCCAAATTGTTTCATTCTGTTGAGGTGTCATGTTTATCCCCCCCAAGGAACAAAAGTAGCCTAATAGCATTTATCAGTTTATGACCTTTTTTTGTTATTCATTAATACAGAACTGGTTAAAATGTAGTTTCTCCTGCAAAATCTCACCCTGGTCAAAACCCCTACCTGAAACATATTCAACTCCCGGGTAATAATCTGATCCCTCTACTTGCCTCAGCAGTAAAACCCTTCCTATAGGATATAATACATATAATAGACTAGCCACCCCCTCTCCTCCTGTAACGCCGCATCCTCTCCCCCTGTAACGCCTCATCCAGAGATGATGTCAGAGGACAGGTACAGGGCTTCAGACCACGCCCATCCCTTTGTGTGACATGTCCTGAGGAACTCTGTAGGGAGAGAGAGAGAAGGGAGGGAGAGAACGTGTGCCTGATATAAGGAGAGAGAGAGGGAGAGAGAAGAAGATAAATTACTATAGAAACACAGCAGATCAGTAGAACACCGGAGGGAAAACACTCTTGAAAACTAATTTAGTAGGTAGTCCCTATCTACAGTAGATACAACAGAGAGTAGTCTTCCTTCAGCGCAGTCACTGCCCCTTTTCTAGTACCCTCTCCCCTTTCCAGAACCTCCTTCACCACCCAATACCCCCCATAGGGATCAGTTCCTCAGGACACGTCGCGATAGCCCAGAGCGTGGCCCCAGCCCTCACACCCTCCCCTCGTGTCCTGCCCCAGGGAGCCCAAGCAGGATGAGACCCCCGAAGTGGACGTGTGGGAGATCCTGAAGTCGGCCAGGCCAGACCAGTACGAGAAGATTGCCTTTGAGTATGGCATAACAGACCTGCGGGGTCTGCTCAAGAGGCTGAAGAAGACCAAGAAAGAGGAGAAGAAGAGTGAAGGTGCTGAATAACTGTTGGGATTATGATGCACTATGGATTTAGATTGTTTAGCTCATAATCAGCTAATCTGTGATTATTCAGGAGAAAGGCACACATTTCACTGGTTTTCTATAGGATGCATAACCATTGTCATGGGATATTGTCTTTTTTGACAAAGCTTTTGCCAAGAAGTTGGATCCAGCATACCAGGTGGACAAAGGAGGGAAGATCCGCTTAGTGGTGGATCTTGCAGACCCCACAGTAGAGCTGAAATGGTACAAGAATGGCCAGGAGATCCGTCCAACTCCAAAGTACGTCAAGCTTTTTCTTCTTTCTCCATGTGTTAGTCTTCTATATGTTTTTCTCTATTTCGTCTTCTCACGAATGAAAGGCATTTTTGCGAGTTCCTCATAAAATGTGTTTCATTCGTGGTTTGGTCCTCATTGCCAGTCCCCTGGCACTTGTAGTTTTTATCTGTTCCTTGTCACGTCTCTCAGCATTGAAAAGCAATGGTTCACATGCTAGTGTTTCTGATGGTCTCGCGGTGTACACAAGCAAGCAAGGACGCATACACCCACACGTGCGCATCAAAACACACATTGTTTTACACCAATAATTGCTTTCACATAATGACACACACACATACAGCCCTGTGTGACCCTGTTATGAACAGGGGTTTTCCTCTACTGTCTCAGCCCTTGTAAACCAGGCACAAGTCTGACCCTACATGCCCTTCACACCCATACAGAGCTCCCATTGTGCACAGACACACACAGCAACATGACCAGCCCAGATCTCTGCACTGTAAACCATTGCCAGCTGATGCCCAGTGAACAAATAACGTTCTCTCAACACTAATGTGGTGTTGATAAGATGCCACATGCATCTCACCAAAGCATCAAGAACATTATTTGTTTGCTGGGCAGTGTGTGGCGCTGAGCTACATTTGAGTGGAAATGTACTGTTTGATGTTTTGAATAATGGTCATTTGCTATTAACTACAGGTCCTTCTCTGTACAGGGAAATTGCGGTACCTTTTCCACAGGTCTTTAACTGACTGGCTTTGTAACAATCAATGGATGATCTATTATTTTGATAGATGTGTACCCCACCAATGTTAGTGTACCATAAATATAATATGGCGTAGTTTAAGTGTACTGATCTTATCACATCGTTTTATCAACCTGTCAATAATGGGAATGTATAACGAAAAGTGACTATTTTCTTAGCTCTCTCTGGAAATCATTTGTATAATTAGGTGAAGCCAGTGTATCGAGAAGCCAGTGTATCGAGGATATATTAGCACGGGTGTTGTGCAAACCATGCCAATATATCCTCCAAACACCGGCTTCGAGGGCATTATCACTTTTATACAATGGATTACCAACCTATTCAAATAATGATTGACATAATTTCATTTTCAACGTTATTTTGATGAATTTATTTATACTATTTCATCCTTCCACAATATATAATCCCAACACAAATCTAGGTTTGCTACCCAAGCCGGCTGGACGTTCGTTCTATTGGTTCGGTTGCCAGAGACGCGACCCAGTCGTTCAGTCTTTTTGTTCTGTTTCTATGGACGTGACCCAGTTGTTCGTTCTAAATGTTCCATTGCCATACTGGCTGGCAACGTTCTTATCCCTTGCTTGCTAGCTAGCCAACTACGGCTAATTTACAGTCACGTCAAACAGTGCTGCCAGAATAACAACAAAGTAGCTGCATTTGCAATTGTTTAAGTTGTTTTCTAGTGACATTTATTTGGATACATCCATAACACTAAGCTAATGAGGCGCGATTTCACCTGGTATTGAAAATGTGCTCTCTCGTCAGGACACTTGTTCAGAGGAGCTAGCCAACAACAGACTGCAAACTAGCTGCACTTCGTTGACATTTCTTTGTATATATCAATAATAATTATGCCAGCTAATTCATGATTTCGACTGGCTAAGAAACACTGCCTGTCTGTCTGACTCGTCCCGACTTGTTCATTACTATGCGACAGCTGGAGATTGTTTCAATATTCAAATTCAATGTTGCAAATGTCGGAGACAGACAGGTTTATACAAATCTCTGCTGTTAAAAACTAAATGTTAGTCTAAAAGAAATGTGAGATAATGTCTAGATGTTTTTTATAGTGGAGATCAAGTTTATAAAGTGCCTGGCTGGGCTGATGAGACAGTGGATTGCCGCAGTCAGATGTAACAGAGTAAATAGGTATTTTAACATCATAGATTTAGCCGTTGGTAATTTGTGGAATAGACACCGGCTGGAATTAGACCCACCCGTGTGTATTAACAGTAGTTATACAATACTTTTGAAAGTTAATCTCATCACTCAATCTAACATCTGTATTACTCGATGTTACAAGACCTGTATGTACCCTCAAAAAGTGTGTACTTAGATTCTAAAAAGTGAAGGGTCAATCTCAGGCTACTTTCAGTAGAGGTTGTTCAAAGCCAAGCCAAGTTAAAGCCATCTGGGAGGTTATTGCAGTTTTCTGTTCCCTGGTCTCCAGTGGTATATTTCTCAGGATTCCCTGTTATGAAGATCTCTCTCTCTCCCTCTCATTTTGATGTAACACTATTGGCTGTTACAGCCCCCTCCTCTATCCTTCTGTCCTATCCTTCTGTCCTATCTGTCCTATCTGTCCTATCTGTCTGTCTGTCTGTCTGTCTGTCTGTCTGTCTGTCTGTCTGTCATGCCATGGTGCTCATCCCTTTTTCTCTGCTATAACCACTTCCTCCTCTGGCTCCATTCCGGCTCCACTGCTGACCTTAAGTCAAAGGAAGTAAGTCCACCCGTCCTACATCCCTGACCTCTGGTGTGACCCCAACCCTCTGTCTACTCTATTCCTCTGGGTGTGCACTGACAACCCACGCTGATGCATGTTGGGATGTGTTTGTTTGTGAATGGGGGCGGGTCTCTGTATATGAATTTGGCTGTATATCTTCACATTACTATGACTTCAATGACAAAGGTTTTTGATTAATAAACTAGCACAACTTTTTATTCTTAAAAAAATAATACATCTATTTCTGCTTTTGGAAGACACAAGTAAGCAAAGGCAACTGTCTGTAGCTCAGTGGATGATATGAAGTCTTGAAATATTTGCCATTCACAAGCATATATGGTATACTATAACTTTCTCTCCAAGCGCATATACAGTGGGGAGAACAAGTATTTGATACACTGCCGATTTTGCAGGTTTTCCTACTTACAAAGCATGTAGAGTCTGTAATTTTTTATCATAGGTACACTTCAACTGTGAGAGACGGAATCTAAAACAAAAATCCAGAAAATCACTTTGTATGATTTTTAAGTAATTAATTTGCATTTTATTGCATGACATAAGTATTTGATACATCAGAAAAGCAGAACTTAATATTTGGTACAGAAACCTTTGTTTGCAATTACAGAGATCATACGTTTCCTGTAGTTCTTGACCAGGTTTGCACACACTGCAGCAGGGATTTTGGCCCACTCCTCCATACAGACCTTCTCCAGATCCTTCAGGTTTCGGGGCTGTCGCTGGGCAATACGGACTTTCAGCTCCCTCCAAAGATTTTCTATTGGGTTCAGGTCTGGAGACTGGCTAGGCCACTCCAGGACCTTGAGATGCTTCTTACGGAGCCACTCCTTAGTTGCCCTGGCTGTGTGTTTCGGGTCGTTGTCATGCTGGAAGACCCAGCCACAACCCATCTTCAATGCTCTTACTGAGGGAAGGAGGTTGTTGGCCAAGATCTCGCTATACATGGCCCCATCCATCCTCCCCTCAATACGGTGCAGTCGTCCTGTCCCCTTTGCAGAATGCTGTTCTTGGGGTTGTACTCATCCTTCTTCTTCCTCCAAACACGGCGAGTAGCGTTTAGACCAAAAAGCTCTATTTTTGTCTCATCAGACCACATGACCTTCTCCCATTCCTCCTCTGGATCATCCAGATGGTCATTGGCAAACTTCAGACGGGCCTGGACATGCGCTGGCTTGAGCAGGGGGACCTTGCGTGCGTTGCAGGATTTTAATCCATGACGGCGTAGTGTGTCACTAATGGTTTTCTTTGAGACTGTGGTCCCAGCTCTCTTCAGGTCATTGACCAGGTCCTGCCGTGTAGTTCTGGGCTGATCCCTCACCTTCCTCATGATCATTGATGCCCCACGAGGTGAGATCTTGCATGGAGCCCCAGACCGAGGGTGATTGACCGTCATCTTGAACTTCTTCCATTTTCTAATAATTGCGCCAACAGTTGTTGCCTTCTCACTAAGCTGCTTGCCTATTGTCCTGTAGCCCATCCCAGCCTTGTGCAGGTCTACAATTTTATCCCTGATGTCCTTACACAGCTCTCTGATCTTGGCCATTGTGGAGAGGTTGGAGTCTGTTTGATTGAGTGTGTGGACAGGTGTCTTTTATACAGGTAACGAGTTCAAACAGGTGCAGTTAATACAGGTAATGAGTGGAGAACAGGAGGGCTTCTCACAGGTCTGTGAGAGCCGGAATTCTTACTGGTTGGTAGGTGATCAAATACTTATGTCATGCAATAAAATGCAAATTAATTACTTAAAAATCATACAATGTGATTTTCTGAATTTTTGTTTTAGATTCCGTCTCTCACAGTTGAAGTGTACCTATGATAAAAATTACAGACCTCTACATGCTTTGTAAGTAGGAAAACCTGCAAAAGCGGCAGTGTATCAAATACTTGTTCTCCCCACTGTAGTCATAGTATGTGGATATCCAGTGATTTGATTGATTGATGCACTTGCTGCATAGGTTTATCTTTGAGCAAAAGGGCACACAGCGGATCCTGGTCATTAACAACTGCGGCCTAAATGATGATGCTGCTTATTCCGTAGCCGCGGGAGAAGAGAAGTGTACCACCGAGCTGTTTGTCAAAGGTACCCCTCTCTATTCCATCATCCTTCTCTCTTCATTTTAATGTCTCTTTGAGGAATTAGTGGGACCAGAATGTGGTCTCTCCACAATTTCACACTCCACTGTTTCTAATTATATTGATGCCTGCCCCTCTATGATTTTATGATTTGTATCTTACCTTTCTGCAGAGTTACCAGTGAAGATTACTAAAGAGATTGAGGCGGTGAAAACGACAGTGAACGAGAGGATTGAGTTGGAGTGTGAAGTGTCTGAAGAAGGAGCTCAAGTAAAATGGTAGGGCCATGTCCACTTTGTGTGTGTGTGTGTGTGTGTGTGTGTGTGTGTGTGTGTGTGTGTGTGTGTGTGTGTGTGTGTGTGTGTGTGTGTGTGTGTGTGTGTGTGTGTGTGTGTGTGTGTGTGTGTGTGTGTGTGTGTGTTTTCCCCTCTTGTGTCACTGTGTGTGTGTTTTCCCCTCTTGTGTCACTGTGTGTGTGTTTTTTTCCCTTTGTGTGTGTGCGTGTGTATTTTTCCCGTATATATATATGTGTGTGTGTGTGTGTGTTTTCCCTTGTGTCCTAGTGTGTGTGTGAGTGCCTCTGAGCCTCTAACCTTTTGTCTTCCCCCTCAGGTGTAAGAATGGCGTGGAGGTACCGACCGGGCCCCGGTCACGCTACCGTGTCAAGTCTGAGGGGCTGAAACACTGGCTAATCATTGACGATGCCTCAAAGGAGGACACTGGAACCTTCTCCCTTATGGCCTCTGGGGGCACCTCTGAAGCCAAAGTCCAGGTTGAATGTGTGTATTTCACTTCCCTCTCTTTTCCTCACACTTTCTCTCTTACTGAGAAACTGTAGATCAACTATATTGATGACTATTTTTACTTTTTTCTATCCTCTTATTTCTTTCCGTTCTTCCCTTCATCAGTGAAGCCACTGAAGATTATTCAAGATTTGCAGGACATGACAGTGCTTTTGGGCCAGCCACTGAAGATGCACTGTGAGATCTTCCCTGGGAATGTTCCAGGTCGCTGGTACAGGAACGGACAGTTGATCCAGTCCAACGACCGCATCAACATCCTGCAAAGAGCCAAGTACGTCACCTCCCTCCCACTCGCCCATCTCATCAGCCCCATAACCTGTGTTCATGGGGGTTTCATACCTGGTCAAGTCGCAGAGGCAAATATTCTGGGCCCAAATCATGATTCATCATTAGGCCCATGTAACCTGAGCAAGAAAAACTCAGGGTCTTAGCCCTTCCCTCTGTCCTCCTGCTTGTCTCTAGTGTCTTGTTTCTTATTGGTTAAGCTGTCTTCTCAGGAGCAAGCCTACAGTATTCACTTGTTTTCTTGTTTTGACAGGAACCACCGATTAGAAATTGTGAACAGCACCATTCACGATGCCGGGGACTATACCTTTGTGCCAGAGGGATACTCTCAGAGCCTCTGTGCCAAAGTTCATATCGTTGGTACAGTCATTTTAATGATACAAAACCATCCGTGGGTTGATAGGAATATTATAGCGCACTTACTTGTTTTCTTCCTTGTCCCGTTCCTACAGATCCTCCCAGGGTGCACCTGGAGAGCTTGAACTTCCCTGACAACACAGTGACCATTGTGGCAGGAAATAAACTCCGTGTGGAGATCCCCATCAGTGGAGAACCAGCACCCAGAGTGGTGTGGATGAAGGGAGAGAGGGTGAGTGCTGACCTGGGTCAAAATAGGCTTCATTGTGCTTAATTGTTGTCGGAAGTACAGTATACAGTCGTGGCCAAAAGTTTTGAGAATGACACAAATATTCATTTTCACAAAGTCTGCTGCCTCAGTGTCTTTAGATATTTTTGTAAGGTTTTACTATGGAATACTGAAGTATAATTACAAGCATTTCATAAGTGTCAAAGGCTTTTATTGACAATTACATGAAGTTGATGCAGTCCATATTTGCAGTGTTGACCCTTCTTTTTCAAGACCTCTGCAATCCGCCCTGGCATGCTGTCAATTAAATTCTGGGCCACATCCTGACTGATGGCAGCCCATTCTTGCATAATCAATGCTTGGATTTTGTCAGCATTTGTGGGGTTTTGTTTGTCCACCCGCCTCTTGAGGATTGACCACAAGTTCTCAATGGGATTAAGGTCTGGGGAGTTTCCTGGCCATGGACCCAAAATATCGATGTTTTGTCAGGCATTGTTTGTCACCAAACTGTTCCTGGATGGTTGGGAGAAGTTGCTCTCGGAGGATGTGTTGGTACCATTCTTTATTCATGGCTGTGTTCTTAGGCAAAATTGTGAGTGAGCCCACTCCCTTGGCTGAGAAGCAACCCCACACATGAATGGTCTCAGGATGCTTTACTGTTGGCATGACACAGGACTGATGGTAGCGCTCACCTTGTATTCTCTGGACAAGCTTTTTTCCGGATGCCCCAAACAATCGGAAAGTGGATTGATTCATCAGAGAAAATGACTTTACCCCAGTCCTCAGCAGTCCAATACCTGTACCTTTTACAGAATATCAGTCTGTCCCTGATGTATTTCCTAGAGAGAAGTGGCTTCTTTGCTGCCCTTCTTGACACCAGGCCATCCTCCAAAAGTCTTCGCCTCACTGTGCGTGCAGATGCACTCACACCTACCTGCTGCCATTCCTGAGCAAGCTCTGTACTGGTGGTGCCCCGATCCCGCAGCTGAATCAACTTTAGGAGACGGTCCTGGCGCTTGCTGGACTTTCTTGGGCGCCCTGAAGCCGCCTTCACAACAATTGAACCGCTCTCCTTGAAGTTCTTGATGATCCGATAAATGGTTGATTTAGGTGCAATCTTACCGGCAGCAATATCCTTGCCTGTGAAGCCCTTTTTGAGCAAAGCAATGATGATGGCACGTGTTTCCTTGCAGGTAACCATGGTTGACAGAGGAAGAACAATGATTCCAAGCACCACCCTCCTTTTGAAGCTTCCAGTCTGTTATTCAAACTCAATCAGCATGACAGAGTGATCTCCAGCCTTGTCCTCGTCAACACTCACACCTGTATTCGGCTAGTCCTTTTGTGGCAGGGCTGAAATGCAGTGGAAATGTTTTTGGGGCGATTCAGTTCATTTGCATGGCAAAGAGGGACTTTGCAATTAATTGCAATTCATCTGATCACTCTTCATAACATTTTGGAGTATATGCAAATTGCCATCATACAAACTGAGGCAGCAGACTTTGTGAAAATGAATATTTGTGTCATTCTCAAAACTTTTGGCCACGACTGTGCATACTGAATGTATGGGTACAGTACAATCTACTATTTGCCATCGTAGGTAATCCTTGACTCGGGCCACCGTGTGCGAGCTGAAACCTTTCCGGACCACACCAGCCTCACCATCGACATCGCAGAGAAGGATGACACAGGAAACTACAAGATAGTCCTGCAGAATGAGGCTGGGGAAGCAGAGGCTAGCGTCAAAGTCAAGGTGGTGGATATCCCAGACCCTCCTGAAGTTCCCCTAGTCACGGAGGTGGGAGGAGACTGGTGCTCTATGACATGGGAACCCCCGATCTATGACGGAGGCTCACCCATCTTAGGTAGGTGTGTGTGGGTGGTTTTATGCTAACAAGTTGGATATTCTGGTGTGTGTATGTGATATAGAACTATGCTTTTCCCCAAAGGCTACTTCATCGTGGTGTGTGTATGTGATATAGAACAATGCTTTTCCCCAAAGGCTACTTCATCGTGGTGTGTGTATGTGATATAGAACTATGCTTTTCCCCAAAGGCTACTTCATCGTGGTGTGTGTATGTGATATAGAACAATGCTTTTCCCCAAAGGCTACTTCATCGTGGTGTGTGTATGTGATATAGAACAATGCTTTTCCCCAAAGGCTACTTCATCGTGGTGTGTGTATGTGATATAGAACAATGCTTTTCCCCAAAGGCTACTTCATCGTGGTGTGTGTATGTGATATAGAACAATGCTTTTCCCCAAAGGCTACTTCATCGAAAGGAAAAAGAAGCAGAGTTCCAGATGGATGAGGCTGAACTTTGACCTGAACAAAGAGACCACATTTGAGCCTAAAAAGATGATTGAGGGTGTCCCGTACGAGGTGCGCGTCTTTGCTGTCAATGCCATCGGCGTGTCCAAACCCAGCGAGCCATCCAAAGCCTTTGTACCCCTGGGTGAGTTCTGAGTACGCGATGTTCGCTTGGCAATGTAAATCTTTGTGGCAAAGCCAGTGAGGTGACACTTACAGTACAAAGGCGTTATCCTCTTATGTAAGCCAATACAGTTTATCCTGTGGTTATATCATATCACGATAGTGGGAGAAAAATTAAATAGCCAGTGCTGTGATACTGTGTGATAGTGCAGGCCATTGCGTGGGCTGCCCTTCCCCTTTGCAGCTGTTCCTCTGATACCTCACCGTTCCAAGCATTCCGCATTCTGACTGTGACCTCCACTGGACGTGGCCGGGGCTTTAGGAGATATTAAATATGTCTTTATAATGGCTGCCAAATCATCTAGGGCTTATAGGTTTAGGAGATCAGCCTCCCACAGGGTTCAATAGGAGTTAAACTTGATGCAGAATGTAAGAATAGACGTTAAGAGCCGCCCCTAATGAGATCTGATGAACAGATTGATGGCATACCAGCGCCAGCTAGAGGGGCGTCCCACTTACATGGGCATGGAGGTGTTTCTTAGGTATACTACATTGTATGCGTCATACTGTTCTTATGGCAATTGGAGATCCACTTTTGACAAGGCATGAAACATACTATACATGCAAGGAAATGTTTGTGTGAAGTTCAACCTTTGTAACACTCACACTGATTGCTCTCAGCGGTGACCAGCGAGCCCACCATGCTGGTGGTGGATGATGTCACAGACACCACGGTGACCATGAAGTGGCGTCCCCCAGACACCATCGGAGCTGCAGGCTTAGACGGCTACCTGGTGGAGTATTGCATCGAAGGAAGTAAGAAGCATTCGATTGACATGCCTCCGTCAACGAATAGACTTTGTCTTTTATAACTAGAACCCACTTGACTTTTCATGATCAGGAGAAACTCCTGGCCTGTTAATAAGTATTACCTGCTGTGTTAAGTCTATGGACATGTTCTCCACAGCTGATGACTGGAGAGTAACCAATAAGGAGCTGACAGAGAAGACTAAGTACACCATCACTGGCCTCCCTCCAGAGGCTAAGATCCTGGTAAGGGTAAGGGCCATCAATGCTGCCGGCGCCAGCACTCCCAGAACACTTCAGCACTCTATCCTGGTCAAAGAGGTCATCGGTGAGTCCTAGCCACTCTCCACTTCTCTTTTTGATGTCTGTATTTATTTTTTATTAGCAAGGCTTAAGCAACAGGGCTAGGAACATGACATTTGAAACACAAGTCCAAAGGACAAGTGTTCATGAAAGATTTACAGTGCCTTCAGAAAGTATTCAGACCCCTTGACGTTTTCCACATTTTGTTACGTTACAGCCTTATTCTAAAATGGATAAAAAATATAAAAAATCAGCAATGTATACAGAATACCCCATAATGACAAAGCGAAAACAGGTTTTTAGAAAAATGTGCAAATGTATTAATATAAAAAACAGAAATACCTTATTTGCATAAGTATTCAGACACTGAATTGAGCTCAGGTGCATCCTGTTTCCATTGATCATCCTTGAGATGTTTCTACAACTAGATTGGAGTCCACCTGTGGTAAGTTCAATTGATTGGACATGATTTGGAAAGGCACACACCTGTCTATATAAGGTCCCACAGTTGACAGTGCATGTCAGAGCAAAAACCAAGCCATGAGGTCGAGGAATTGTCAGTAGAGCTCCGAGACAGGATTGTGTCGAGGCACAGATCTGGGAAGGGTACCACAAAATGTCTGCAGCATTGAAGATCCCCAAGAACACAGTAGCCTCCATCATTCTTAAATGGAAGAAGTTTGGAACCACCAAGAATTTTCCTAGAGCTGGCTGTCCGGCCAAACTGAGCAATTGGGGGAGAAGGGCCTTGGTCAGGGAGGTTACCAAGAACCCGATGGTCAGTCTGACAGAGCTTTAGAGTTCCTCTGTGGAGATGGGAGAACATTCCAGAAGGACAACCATCTCTGCAGCACTCCACAAATCAGGCCTTTATGGTAAAGTGGCCAGACAGAAGCCACTACTCAGTAGAAGGCACATAACAGCCTGCTCGGAGTTTGCCAAAAGGCACCTAAAGACTCTCAGACCACGAGAAACAAGATTCTCTGCTCTGATGAAACCAAGATGGAACTATTTTGCCTGAATGCCAAGTGTCACGTCTGGAGGTAACCTGGCACCATCCCTACGGTGAAGCATGGTTGTGGCAGCATCATGCTGTGGGGATGTTTTTCAGCAGCAGGGACTGGGAGACTAGTCAGGATCGAGGGAAAGATGAACGGAGCAAAGTACAGAGAGATCCTTGATGAAAACCTGCTCCAGAGCGCAGAGGACCTCAGACTGTGGCGA
This sequence comes from Salvelinus alpinus, assembly GCF_045679555.1. Lineage (NCBI taxonomy): Eukaryota > Metazoa > Chordata > Actinopteri > Salmoniformes > Salmonidae > Salvelinus > Salvelinus alpinus. The sequence goes on along the minus strand of NC_092096.1, from coordinate 32,288,301 downwards.
AATTTCACCTTCCAACAGGACAACAACCTGAAAATAGCTGTACAGCAACGTTTCCCATCCAACCTGACAGAGCTTGAGAGGATTTGCAGAGAAGAATGTGCGAAACTCCCCAACTACAAATGTTCCAAGCTTGTAGTGTCATACCCAAGAGTACTCAATGCTGTAATCGCTGCAAACAAAGTACAGAGTAAAGGGTCTGAATACTTATGTAAATGTAATATTTCAGTTATTTATTTTTATAAATTAGCAACAAATTCTAAAAAACAGTTTTTGCTTTGTCATTATGGGGTATTGTGTGTACTGTAGATTGATGAGGATCATTTAAAAAAAAAAATGTTTTAGAATAAGGCTGTAACGTAACAAAATGTGGAAAGTCAATGGGTCTAGATAATTTCCAAAGGCACTGTAGATAAAAATAAAAATTCCCCCATAGATTAAGTATATATTTTTTTATGGAAATCACGTTCCACCCACATATCTGAGCTGTCCTCTTCCCAGAACCACCTAAGATCCGCATCCCCCGTCACTTGAAGCAGACGTACACTCGTAAAGTCGGAGAAGCCGTCAATCTCGTTATTCCATTCATGGTAAGGCAATAACAGAAAATGGCTCAACTACCTTCAGTGAAAGCCCTTTAGTAAATCATATTTAGTTAGATTCATGCTCCTGTGCGATATGTGACATGTAGGGTAAGCCCAGGCCAAAGGTGAGCTGGCTGAAGGAGGGTCAGACGGTGGACCCCACGCAGGTCACTATCCGCAACACAGACTGTGACAGCATCATCTTCATCCGCAAAGCAGAGAGGAAGCACTCTGGGAAGTACGATATGAAGGTGGAGGTGGAGAACCACGTGGACACGGCCATCGTAGACATCCAGATAGTAGGTGGGTCAAAGGACACTGACAGGAAGGATATCCTGATCTCACTTACAGTTAAAGTTGTTTAGGCATAGATCAATTAAGCACTTGTATCGGTCATTTTTACAGATTTAATCAAACAGGAAGTAGAGAGTAAAGAGTTGATCGAGTTGAATGTTTTTAGTGTTGTTCTGCCCTTTATTCCCTACCAAATTTTTCACAGCAGCTAATGTCTAGAACATTCCAATAAGACCCATACTGATGTTAATGATGTTAACGGATTAATCTCTCCACTCAGACCTCCCAGGGCCTCCACAGTGTGTGAAGATAGATGAGGTCTGGGGGGGAAACGTGGCTCTGGACTGGACCCCTCCAAAGGACAATGGCAATGCCGCCATTACAGGCTACACCATCCAGAAAGCAGACAAGAAGACCATGGTATGAGTCTGCTGAATGCATCACTTAGTACTGTACTGTATGGAATCAGTATGAGGGAGAGATTTACGTCTGTATGTACTATGCATATGGAATCCAGGTGTTTGTGCTAATCAATGTGATCCCCTGTATGTTTAAACTAATCTGCTTTCTGTGTGACAGGAGTGGTACACGTGTATTGAGCACTACCACCGCACCTGCATCACCATCACCGAGCTGGTGGTGGGGAACGAGTACTACTTCAGAATCTACTCTGAGAACATGGTGGGTCTGAGCGAGGGTGCCACCCAGACCAAGGACAGCGCCCTCATCGTTAAAGAAGGTATGTGTGAGCTCCTCTGTGGGGGGGAATACCGTATGGAGAGCAATGAAAAATATGACCAGTATGTCATCCCCCTCTACTTTCTAATATTATGGACCAACTCGTTCGAAAAGCAGATGGACATGAACCTCAGTCACTTCTTTTTTCATTTTCTTCTTTGTCTTTTGTCACAAAAGGTAACGATACATAGTGATAAAATATACATTTTTACAGAATTGGACCAGTTGCTTTCATTCAGAGATGGCATATACACTACATATCATGTTTCATTGTACTGTACTGTTAATGTGGATGTTGCAGTTTATGACCACAGATGATGAATTAAAATACTGTCTCTCCTTCAATCATGATCACAAGGGAAATTCCCCCATGATACAGCTCAGCGCCTGTATCATGTACAACCCCATTCTTCCTCCCTTCCTCCCTCTGCAGGCATGCAACTGAAGAACCCAGAGTACATCGACCACGACTTCAAAGAGCCTCCCAAGTTCACCCAGCCCCTCATCAACACCTTCGCCATCGCTGGCTACAATGCCACCCTCAACTGCAGCGTCCGCGCCAACCCACGGGTAGGTGTAGCCCGGGTCCCAGATCTGTTTGTGCTGTCTTGCCAACTACATTTCAGCAATTGGAGTTGGCAAGACGGCACAAACAGATCTGGGACTCAGGCTAGGGTAGGTGTGTAGGACTGTACTTAGACAGTGCCTACACCAACCCTCTGGGAATGTTCTGTCCAACTAAACTCCTAGACATGGTTGTGGTATCATTGCTGCTGACGTTCAGTCCTGCCTATTAATTAGTGATTGATTTAGACATGGGAAACCAAGTATGTCTTCTCTATTGACTCTGGCCAATCAATGACATGAATTGATGAATTAGGAGCCAAACCCAAAGACTGTGCAGCCTTGAAGCCCTGAGGCTGGGACTTCCAATGCCCTGGCCTAGTGGGTCATCTTAGGCCTTTAGTCAGCCTGTTCCCCATACCCCTCTGGCCTGTTCCCCATACCCCTCCGGCCTGTTCCCCATACCCCTCCGGCCTGTTCCCCATACCCCTCCGGCCTGTTCCCCATACCCCTCCGGCCTGTTCCCCATACCCTTCCAGCCTGTTCCCCATACCCCTCCAGGATGGACCAGGTCCAAATGGTCCAGGCCCTCAAGCTGTATGCTGAACGCTTTACACCTGCAGCCTGCTCTTTCTGACCGCCTCTCAATCACGGCAGCCTTTACACCTGACAGCTATCCTCTCTCTAACAACACATCTCTAGTCAGCTGCCAGAAGTTTTTTGTTCAGAGGTTAAAAAACTGATTAAATAAACAGACAGAGGACAACATTTGTTTAACACGTGTGCCTTATTACCATGGGCACTATGTAAATATAAGGGTTTATCTGATTAATGCACTCTTGGTTATAAGATATGACTGTTCATACACTGTTTTGATTAGGTTATCTCTAACTTGAACAGTGTATTGGCCCTCTCACTGAGAAAATAGTACAAATCCACAGACCAGTAAAACATTGCAATGTATTGAATGCTTTTGAAATAATGTACTACAACATATTGAGTTGACAAATGTTTTAATGATACAGTAGCGATGCCTTTTATACTACTTGATAAACATTATGGGTAGTAACTTGCGAAACATCCCTGACTTAATTGAGTATTGATATTTTAGAGGCTTCTCTAGGAAACGGGCTAACCTTCTCTGTTTTTGACTTCAGCCCAAAGTGATTTGGATGAAGAATAAGATAGCCATCATTGACGATCCGCGCTACCGCATGTTTAGCAACCAAGGGGTCTGCACCCTGGAGATCCGGAAACCCAGCCCCTACGACGGGGGCATGTACTCCTGCAAGGCCATTAATGACCTGGGTGATGCACTAGTGGAGTGTAAGCTGGAGGTTAAAGGTCAGTTTTGGCTGTAGGGGTACCTGGTAACCTGCGGTGTATGTTATCCACCTGTGTACAGTATTAGGTGTCGAGACTCTATGGTGACGTAGATCAGTACATAGTTTGTTTCAGTGACTACACCACCAAGGTCCCGTCCATATCAGCTGTGGTCCTGTAAGTATCCGTCGTACATATATCGTAGATGATATATGCTTATATTGTCATATACAATATCCAGGGGGTTGTCATTACATCAGCCCTGCTACTCCAATGAGGAACAACGTATTACATCATGTGGCTGAACTCAATCTATGCATTTCCTTCTCATGTTAGACAATTTTGAACATGTTCATCCAGTCACAGGTGTTCATACAAGACTTCAGTAATGTCACTTGTGTTCAGCCGAATCCTGTACATCCCACTACCATTGTTGAATTTCCTACCACAACTTCAAAGTCACAACGTCAAATGTAGCATGCTTCACCAATACAGCATGGTCCAGTTCTTCCTAAGGCGTCATCACACATCAACACCTCATAACTCAAACACACGCCAATACATATTGTTCTAGATGTAGTTCCCTTGTTAGATGAATACTATCTTGTGGCTCCATGTTTTAATGTTTCCCCTCAACAGATGGTGATGTTCCTTCAATTATGTGTTTAACTCCTCATATAAAATGAGTTCAATAACTGACCAGTATTCCCTGGAGAACACATAACTCCCCCATGTAAACATTTGGATAACCCCTCTTCTCTTCTCTCCCCCCAGTCCCCACTCAGGAATAGTGAATGTATGTTCTCACCCAAGGTAAGCTTTCATATGGTTTTGGCATATGAAGCTTATGTCATTCATTCTGCATCTGTCAAATGCCAATAATACAACTTTTCTCAGCAGTACTAGGTAGTCTATTTAAGTTCACACCCACCCGTCTGAAAGAGTACCAAGGGAAGGAATGCAAGAGTTCAGGGCTTGCCTGCTTTAGTCAAAATGGATGTGTGATATGTACAGTAACATAATAGATTATTGTGTATTTGGCTCTAGACACTTTATGGGCAGTGTTCATTGGAGCCAGTTACTTTCCAGTAACACTCTAGGGTTGCTGTCTAGGGTGGCTGTCTAAAGTCAAGCGTACCCCTAACATTTCAGAAGTCTATTTTAACGGTTGGTGTGACTTGACTGCTTGTATGACCTGTGTTTCCCTGGTAACTGTGTCTGTTCCCCATCTAACATATGCCACACACAAAAGGTGAGTATCCTTCAAAGTAGTGCATTATTTTCCAGAAGTCGTTACTCCAGGGTGGTGTCCTGTACATACGTGTTATGATATTTACTGGGGTGATAAGATACAATTCATACATAGATCACTTTCTGCTGATTAAAACATAGATTATATATCTATAGTAGGCCTATATTTGACACATTAGGGTTATTATCGTTTGTGTCAATGCACCATCTATTATGTACTAGAGAAGGCAAAATCCAGTAAATGTTCCTGAGCTTCTTGGGCGCATTTTGGGCCTACTTAGTGAATGGCCATGTCATGGCTCCTATAGCTCTGCCTCTGTAAGCCTAGGCAGATATAGATTTACTTACAGACGCAAAAGTGACGTCTTGCACCTTCCCTTTACTGACACTCTATTTTCTCTCCTCTCACTGCTATCCACTTTGGTATCTCTTCTTTTTTGTACTGTATGGTTTCTCTCTTCTGTTTCTTTGTTGCAGACTCACCCTCTTTTCGCTGTTTCAGTGTCTGTTTCGATGTTGCACACTGACCCTCCGCTATTGCCGTTGGACTCTTATGATCTTCTCTCTGTTAAAGATTGATAGTCTTCTCTCTCTCTTTCACTTTCTCTCTATAGCTCCTAACAACAAACTGAGTGTCTCTCCTTTCTCCCCTAGGGGGCTTTACCTTCTCTGAGCTCATGCAGCGTGGAGTGCCTTTACACCTGATCGATAAGTACATGAGCGAGACCAAGGCCGTGGAGCAGCCAGAGAAGTAGTCGGACTGAGCAACCGCTGATATGCCTAGGATGCCCGGAAACCTGACGTCACACCACTAGTGATCTGCCTCTAACCAGCAGTCGAGGGAGGAGCTGGACTTTGGCATGGCATGCTGTGTATGGAGCTAGTTACCATAGAAGAAGCCAATTCATCACCAGCTTTGTGTCATCTCCTAGTATTCAAAAGGCTCTGTTAAAGCTCAGTTGCATGTTGGCAGTGTGTTGGCTGTAGCTTTTTATTTTAGATGAGTAGTGCGGGAAATGTATAGTAGGACGAACTGTAATTTCCACCTATGTGGACATGTTTTGTCTCTGTTGGGATTGGGAACTGTGTTTAGGGGAGGGGGCGAATGTTGAAATGTATAAACAATATGGCTTGGTGTCTGTAATGCAATGTCTTGTGATTAAAGATTTAACTTCAGAAGATACAAATATTAAAACATTTCTGATCAGGTGATTTGCAATGAGAATTTACAGTATTTCATCAGTCCCTTTAAAATGCTTCACATTAGGATTTTCTGATTTCATTTTCTGGTCTTGGAGTATGAAAAGTATAGTTGTCTGACTAATGTTGAGATTTGGGCTTTCAAACAGACAGTTATCCATCTTTTTGTTTAAGCCTTACACTGCATGACACATTGTGCTTTCTGTGCTCATACTGTACTTCATACTGTACTTGATTATATTCTTAGCCGTCAGGCCATCTGCGCATGTTTTAATCTTACATTTGTAATGTATGACTCCTGGAATAAAATAAAAACATGTAACATATCATTCTTTTATTTATGTGTGAATACTTTCGAAAAAAGGTTAATACAGTACATAATAGGAAAAAAAGACTGTATTAAGATGCTTAAAGAACGCTATATTCACTTCAGAGCGCACTCAGAAATGTTGCAACTACAGAATAAAATGTCACAATGTTACGTTCAATGAAGCTGTAGTAACCTACTGCAGTTGTAGTTCACTGCTCCTAGCAGCCAATGGACTACATTTAATTTGAAATTCCCGGCCTCAATTCTCTTCCGGAGACTTGCTTCCTGCTGAAACGCAATTGTCAATCGCAAACGGAAAAAATATCGACATTCATGGTTCGCTCTAGAAAAATGACTGTTCACACGTAACTGCCAAATGAGCAAGTATTTTCTGGTTGGTCGCGTGAATATATCAGTGCCTGAAACCCACAAGAACGTCAACAGTATCGCTGGGTGATAGGCTACTTTTCGTAGCGCCGAAGCTGAAAACAATGCCACATTTCTTGTGGCCGGAGCCGCTGTCAGCCGCACAACTCAAGCGGCTAGAGGAGCACAAATATAGCGCTTCGGGTCGATCCCTTTTCGAACCTCCTTGTCAGATATATTGGAATTGGCTGGTCCAACAAATTCCAACTTGGGTAGCGCCTAATACTCTGACTATAATTGGACTGGTAATAAATATAGTCACAACTGTAGTGTTGGTGTTTTACTGTCCAACGGCAACAGAGGAGGTAGGTGCTTTGCGACCTTGGGGTGGGGGAGAGAAACTTTCGAGTAGCCATGTAGCAACATCCCATGACAGCATTGTAACTCTCTGAGATCATGTGTAACTTTGTTGCAACTCGAATACATTTACAGCGCTATTGTTACTTTACAACCGAGAACTTGTTCTCAACCGGCCTACCTGGTTAAATAAAGGTAAAATAATAATTAAAACTGCTCAAAGCATCAGCATATTGGGTGGAAAATGTGCACAGTCCACTAATGTTTTGTTCCTCGATAGTTTGTCTAATAGTCAATTGTTGTTGACTTAATGCATTTGCTTGATTAAAATGCCAAATAAGAGTTCGTGTCAAATTTTGCCACCATGTTTGCTCAGCCACTCGTAAATCAAGCGAATAGTAATTTGAGGTAACTGGGAGTAAGTGTGGCTGAATGTTTATTCAAGAATGTTAAAGTTAATATTACTTTATCGCAAGTTTGATTGGATCATGTAAATTAAGCAAATACAGTTGAAGTCGGAAGTTTACATACACTTAGGTTGGAGTCATTAAAACTCGTTTTTCAACCACTCCACAAATTTCTTGTTAACCAGCTATAGTTTTGGCAAGTCGGTTAGGACATCTACTTTGTCATTTTTCCAACAATTGTTTACAGACAGATTATTTCACTTATAATTAACTGTATCACAATTCCAGTGGGTCAGAAGTTTACATACACTAAGTTGACTGTGGCTTGGAAAATGACGTCATGGCTTCTGATAGGCTAATTGACATAATTTGAGTTAATTGGAGGTGTACCTGTGGATGTATTTCAAGGCCTACAGTCAAACTCATTTCCTCTTTGCTTGACTTCATGGGAAAATCAAAAGAAATCAGCCAAGACCTCAGGGGGAAAAAAGGTAGACCTCCACAAGTCTGGTTCATCCTTGGTAGCAATTTTCAAACGCCTGAAGGTACCACGTTCATCTGTACAAACAATAGTACGCAAGTATAAACACCATGGGACCAATCAGTCGTCATACTGCTCAGGAAGGAGACGCGTTCTGTCTCCTAGAGATGAACGTACTTTGGTGCGAGAAGTGCACATCTATCCCAGAACAACAGCAAAGGACCTGGACCTTGTGAAGATGCTGGAGGAAACGGGTACAAAAGTATCTATATCCACAGTAAAACGAGTCCTATATCGACATAACCTGAAAGGCCCCTCGGCAAGGAAGAAGCCACTGCTCCAAAACTGCCATTTAAAAAAAGCCAGACTACGGTTTACAACTGCACATGGGGACAAAGATCGTACTTATTAGAGAAATTTCATCTGGTCTGATGAAACAAAAATAGAACTGTTTGGCCATAATGACCATTGTTATGTTTGGAGGAAAAAGGGGGAGGCTTGCAAGCCTAAGAACACCATCCCAACCGTGAAGCACGGGGGTGGCAGCATCATGTTGTGGGGGTGCTTTGCTGCAGGAGGGACTGGTGCACTTCACAAAATAGGTGGCATCATGAGGAAGAAAAATGATGTGGATATATTGAAGCAACATCTCAAGACATCAGTCAGGAAGCTAAAGCTTGGTCGCAAATGGGTCTTCCAAATGGACAATGACCCCAAGCATACTTCCAAAGTTGTGGCAAAATGGCTTAAGGACAACAAAGTCAAGGTATTGGAGTGGCCATCACAAAGCCCTGACCTCAATCCCATAGAAAATTTGTGGGCAGAACTGAAAAAGTGTGAGCGAGCAAGGAGGACTACAAACCTGAGTCAGTTACACCAGCTCTGTCAGGAGGAATGGGCCAAAATTCACCCAACTTATTGTGGGAAGCTTGTGAATGGCTACCTGAAACATTTGACCCAAGTTAAACAATTTAAAGGCAATGGTACCAAAAACTAATTGAGTGTATGTAAACTTCTGACCCACTGGGAATGTGATGAAAGAAATAAAAACTGAAATAGATAACTCTCTCTCCTATTATTCTGACATTTCACATTCTTAAAATAAAGTGGTGATCCTAACTGACCTACGACAGGGCATTTTTACTAGGATTAAATGTTGAATTTTGAAAAACGGAGTTTAAATGTATTTAGCTAAGGTGTATGTAAACTTCCGACTTCAACTGTAGATAACAATAGGCATACAACTTCAACCATAGTCAGCAAATCATTAACAGGTCGAATACCTAGTTTTTAACCATGCCACGTGTTCATACTATGACATGTCATCTGCTTAGGTTGATTCTCTGAAGAGAGAATGTGAACCTACCCCTTTGGCTGTTTGGCTTCTTTTCCTTCCTTTGTATAGTTTGCGTTCAGGCACGTGCCTGTCGGGTATTCAGAGATGTTACAGTATGTTTATTAGTTCTACACCTTTGTCCACCCATCCCACAGTACAGATTGGAATCTCACCACTGACACAAAGTCCAGATTCCATCAAGCTCCAGGCGGGTTTGTGCAGCAGACAATTCAACAAGGGCATTTTATATGCAGCACAAGCTGTTGTCAATGCAGCCATGGACTCACATGTAACCCGTCTCTATCTGCAATCTGTATATACAGTACAGCTTTGAATAACTAGATAAAAGGGCTACCTGGCCTTGACATAAGCTGCAGCATACACTACTGTCACTGACCAACTGAAAATATGTCAAGGGTGACCCTGTATGCCTATACTCAATACAGAACTTGCCTGAGAGCCATGTAACTAAGATGACTACCTGTATACAGAAAGGGCTTTTTTTAGGGCAGGGGTTACTGAAGAGCAGTTTGTTGTTGGTAGAGGAAGGGACTGGAAAACAGCAGGATATCTAGAAAGAGAAAAAAAAACTACTGTCAAAATAGTTGTGGTGGACAAACCAATGGGACAAACACACAGTTAGGCCAATACAGTAGTGTTGTGTTGAGAGAACACAGTTGGGCAAGTACAGTGCAGAGAGAACACGGTTGTGCAGAGAGAAGTTAGTACAGTACATTGCAACCGGTGGGCCTGGGCCCACCTACTGGAAAGCCAGGCCCATCGAATCAGATTGGGGAACAACATTTTTTTATAATTATGCTCTCTACATGTCAGTGTTCCAAACGGGACATTATTTGTCTTTTTACCTAAACATGCAAACACCATCAGATAGAATTCATAGCAAGCAGTGCACTGGAATGGCATTTAGATTAAGTGGAATGACCTTCTCTCATGGGATGGGTGGTCAAAAATCACTAACTGAAAGCCACACCCCCAATAAGCCATGAATATGACTGCATTGAGGCCTATATCACTGTGCTTATATGGCTATACAGTGCATTCGTAAAGTATTCAGACCCCTTGACTTTTCCACATTTTCTCAAATGTATTAAATACATTTTTCCTCATCAATCTACACACAATACCCCATAATGACCAAGCAAAAACAGGTTTTTAGAAATGCTTGCACATTTCTAAAAAAAACAACAAAAAAAACCAGATTGTCTTATTTACATAAGTATTCAGACCCTTTGTGTGTCGATTGAGCTCCGGTACGTCCTGTTTCCATTGATCATCCTTGAGATATTTCTTCAACTTGTTGGACTTGATTCTTCAACTTGATTGGAGTCCACCTGTGGTAAATTCAATTGATTGGACATGATTTGGAAAGGCACACACCTGTCTATGTAAGTGCATGTCAGAGCAAAAACCAAGCCATGAGGTCGAAGGAATTGTCCGTAGAGCTCCGCGACAGGATTGTGTCTAGGCACAGATCTGGGGAAGAGTACCAAAACATTTCTGCAGCATTGAAGGTCCCCTAGAACACAGTGTCCTCCATCATTCTTAAATGGAAGAAGTTTGGAACCACCAAGACTCTTCCTAGAGCTCCAGAGTTCCTCTGTGGAGATGGGAGAACCTTCCAGAAGGACAACCATCTCTGCAGCACTCCACCAATCAGGCCTTTATGGTAGAGTGGCCAGACGGAAGCCACTTCCTCAGTAAAAGGCACATGACAGCACGCTTGGAGTTTGTCAAAAGGCACCAATAGGACACTCAGTCCATGAGAAACAAGATTCTCTGGTCTGATGAAACCAAGATTGAACTCTGGCCTGAATGCCAAGCGTCACGTCTGGAGGAAACCCTGGCACCATCCCTACAGTGAAGCATGGTGGTGGCAGCATCATGCTGTGGGGATGTTTTTTATTGGCAGGGACTAGGAGACTAGTCAGGATCGAGGCAAAGATGAGCGGAGCAAAGTACAGATAAATCCTTGATGAAAACCTGCTCCAGAGTGCTCCGGACCGCAGACTGGGGCGAAGGTTCACCTTCCAACAGGACAACGACCCTAAGCACACAGTTAAGACGACACAGGAGTGGCTTCGGGACAAGTCTCAATGTCCTTGAGTGGCCCAGCCAGAGCCCGAACTTTACCCGATCTAACATCTCTGGAGAGACCTGACAATAGCTGTGCAGCAACGCTCCCCATCCAACCTGACCGAGCTTGAGAGGATCTTCAGAGAAGAATGGGAGAAACTCCCCAAATACACCATGCCACTGCCGCCTTTATTTGTTCATTTAACCGACCCGTGCTTCTACACCTGCATTGCTTGGTGTTTGGGGTTTTAGGCTGGGTTTCTGTACAGCACTTTGATATATCAGCTGATGTAAGAAGGGCTATATAAATACATTTGATTTTGATTTAGCAAACAAGACAGCTCACAGTCCAGTGCCTTTTATTACAGTCAACACACCTATATTTTGGCTTTAATTAACTTAACAAATACTAAATTCTCTGAGCCTCATGGCAAAATGTGTAGAATAACATGGAGCTTCAAAACAGCACATTTTCCTCTGCCCCATGGAAAAATGTGTAGAATTGCAGGAAATGTGCTTTAAAACAGCAGTTTTCTCTTTGCCCCATGGTAACATTTTGTAGAATTTCAGAAAATTAACTTTATTTTTGATTTATTTAGGAAAACAGCTGTCTTTATTTAAAGAAAAACAATTGTCCCACCCAAATTTCTTGAGGCCCACTCACCAACAAATGTCTGGCTCCACTACTCGTACATTGTTGTATAGAGAGATAATTAACACTGATTGTTGGCTCACCCCTAATGTCCAGATGGCTGGGAATACTTCAAGTCCCAGTGGTAGAAACTTACCCAGTCAGGTCATCTACTTTCCTTTACCATACTTTCACTTATTTTTTCTTACACACTCACACGTGTGTGGTGTGTGTGTGTGTAGTGGGGGTTGGGAGGGTCATTCAAATGAATGTCATTGAAATATTTCTTTATTGCGGTATCAGTGAAAGCTGTGTGCAAAGAGAGCATCGCTGTCTTGAAAGACTACAACCTGTCCTGATACTTCCAGACGAAGCATGCAGAGAAATATAGGAATGTGTTCTGAGCAGAGGGCAAGTGCATTGAAACAGTTGCTTTCTCAGTTGCAAAAGCAGCAAGGACTTTTCACAAAGCTGTATTCAGCAAATGACGGAATTGCGAGAGTTAGCTATGTACTGTCCCACAAAATTGCTAAACATAGCAAGCCATTCGATGAGGGCAAATTTATTAAAGAATGTTAATTGACTCTGCAGCAATACTTATCCCCGACAAGAAAGAGCTGTTTTGAAAATGTTTTCCTGTCAAGACGAACAGTGACACGGCTAGGGTTGCACATTTTGGGGAATATTCAGAGGTGGAAACTTTCCGTGGGAATATATGGGAAATAATATTAATACCATTTTAAATATAGCTGTTTTTTGCATTGAATATATTTACCATGTCATATGGAGACAGAAACATAAACCTTGTACCTTATCATAAGTAGACATAATTGCAAATTATTAAATCCTTCCCAGAAAAAAATTCTATTTAGTTACGAATTGAAATTTAATTAAATGAGTTGACTCTTCACATGGGATGATTTCATTGAACAACAAAAGAAAGGGATATTGAATGATCCATCGCATCTCCCAAAAACATTTTCAACATCTGTAAAATGATAGTTTAGACACTAAAGCTTTGGTTGTCTTCCTCTCAGGCTTCCGTGTCTTCTCCCTGGACCTCCTCAATGTCCACCTCTTGAACATCAGACTCTGAGGCCTCATCTTCACTGTCACTTTCCAACCTTGTTGAGGATGGCTCATTGTCAGGCTCAAAAAGCCTCAAATTTGCCCGGAAGGCCACCAATTTTTCAACCCTTGTATTGGTCAGCTTGTTGCGTGCTTTAGTGTGTGTGTTCCCAAACAAGGACCAGTTGCGCTCTGAGGCGACTGATGTTGGTGGGATTTGGAGGATGATGGAGGCAACAGGGGAAAGGGCCTCAGATCCACAAAGTCCCTTCCACCAGGTGGCTGATGAGATATGTTGTCACGACTGCCATATTGCATCTCCATCCCAACGCCCTTGCTTGGAAGTGTACTTCGCCAGACTGCCAAGAACTTTGTCCTCATCCAGGCCAAGGTGGCAAGACATGGTAGTGATGACACTGTAGGCCTTGTTGATCTCTGCACCAGACAGGATACTCTTGCCAGCATACTTGGGGTCCAACATGTATGCTGCGGCTTGTATGGGCTTCAGGCAGAAGTCTTCAAGCTTTTCGATGTATTTCAGAACTACAGTTTCCTCGGCTTGGAGCAACAGTGAAGTGGGCAGGGCAGTACGGATTTAATCTCTTACATCTGCAAGCAGAGTCTGAACATCAGACAGGATGGCATTGTCTCCCTCAATCTGTGCAATGGCTACTGCTATAGGTTTCAGGCTCCTTACCACTCTCTCCCAAAATACATCCTTCAGGAGGATCCTCTTGATGGGGCTGGCCATATCTGCAGACTGTGATATGGCCATTTCTTGGAGAGACTCCTTCCCCTCCAGGAGACTGTCAAACATGATGACAACATTTCCTCGGCTCTCTTGTAGAGTGTATCCATTGTTCTCAGTGCCATGATGTCCTTGAGGATTCAATGCATGAGCAGCACAGCCAATGGGTGTGATGTGAGGGTAGGACTCCTCCACTTTAGACCAAGTAGCCTTCATGTTCGCAGCATTGTCTGTCACCAGTGCAAATACCTTCTGTGGTCCAAGGTCATTGATGACTGTACAGCTCATCTGCAAGGTGGAGATCGGTGTGTCTGTTGTCCCTTGTGTCTGTGCACTTGTAGAATACTGGTTGAGGGGTGGAGATTATGCAGTTAATTATTCCTTGTCCACGAACATTCAACCACTGATTGCTATAGTCTGCTTTCTCTATGATTTGCTTGACCTTCACTTGAACTCTGTTGAACTCTGCATCCAGCAAATGAATAGATAAAGCATGTCTGGTTGGAGAAATCTCTTTCGATACACATTGCCTGTGAGCATCAGAGGTGAACCAGTTGCACACACAGCTCGAGCAAGACATTCATCAGCATTTCTCTGACTACGTTCCTCCATTGAGTCACAAATACTTCTGATTCCAGGAGGCCCATGAGCTGTTGCTATCGATAAGGTGTCTGATTAATCATTTTCACCTCGAAAAGAAGTAGTGGGACTTTTGTCAGAGGTTGTGAGCACTGAGGGAACTTTATGCACTTGGCCAGATGATTCTGCATCTTTGTCGCATTCTTCACATATGATTTGGCACAGTATTTGCAAATGTACACAGCTTTTCCTTCCTTCTACATTAGCTGCAGTGAAATGTCTCCACACATCAGATAGTGCCTGTGGCATTTTCCTGTAAAAATGAGGGGGGAAACACATACAATTCCATGTACAGATAATTAGTTAAGCTGTTAGATTAAACATCTCCTTTTGTAAGATAAATGTTTTAAAATGAAACATGTATGGAAACAGGTGAATTAACACTCCTCAGTTAGCAGGCTCAAGCAAGCTAAAACCCACATGGTAGCAAAAACTAACTAGCAGAAATTGTTAACCAGTTAGAAATGATTTAAACACACTTTGCTGTAGGTTACTATTTAATAGTTAACAAAATATCATGTATGTCATATAAAATATATTATATATATGTATTGTAATCAAAACTTACCAGAAAGCATGTAGTCCTTGGCTCAGACAGTGTAGTAGTGTGGGCTCAATAGCATCTCATTAGTGTGCAAGATCTTGAGAATCAGCTGGAAATGTGATGGAAGAATGCACTGTGCATGTGGAGATTTGCAATTCCATTGAATTGGGGATAGTTTAACCAAAATATGCCATAATACCTAGAATTGCCTTGTGTATCTCTCAAAAAAGGTTCACTGTTTTAAGCTAACTTTTTTTGATTAATTTAAGCAAAATTCCCCAAATTCCAGGGCTTAACTTCCGTGGAAAATTCCGGAAATTTACCAGAAAGTTTCCGACCCTTTGCAACCCTAGACACAGCGTGTTGAAGACATTGCAGAGAATATGGAACAGCAGTTGAAAAACAAGGTAAAGGATTTCACCTATTTCTCCTTGGACCTGGATCAGAGCAGTAATGCACGTGACACGGCGCAGTTGTTGATATTGTGATGAGGCATAACTCCAGACTTTGAAATTACAGTCAATGAAGGGCAAAACCACAGGGAAATATTTATTGGAGGTTAATAAATGTGTGGCAAAGCTGGGACTGAGTTTTGAAAAGTTATCCAGTGTGACCACTGATGGGTGCCCAAACTTGACAGGAAAACACATTGGCCTTTTGAAAAGGATACAAGATCAAGTAGCTGAGCTGAACCCAGATCAGAAAATAATTTTCCTGCATTGCATTATTCATCAGGAGGTGCTCTGTAAATGTGTTCTGAAAATGAGCCATGTTGTGGATACAGTCACTAAAGTGGTAAACTTCATAAGCGCAAAATCTTTCAACCACAGGCAGTTTGTCGGGTCATGCAGATCACCCTACCACGCAAATGTAAGATGGCTGAGTTTGGGGAAGGTGCTTAAAAGGGTGTGGGGACCTGAAGTCGGTGATTGCTGCGTTTTTGCAAATGAAAGGAAAATATGTGGATTTCCCTCAACTGCAAGATAAAGAATGGTTGGCTGATTTTGCCTTCACCGTGGACATCATGGCTGTCATGAATTAACTGAATTCCAAACTACAAGGGAAGGGCCTTTTTGCACATCAGATGTACAGCCTTGTCAAAGCCTTCAAGTGAAAATTACTCCTCCTGACCCTCCAAGTAGAAGCCAACAATCTCACCCACCTTCTGACCCAAGTATACGTCGCTGCTGTGTGCTTTGAACGGTGAGTTTTCTCGTCGTTTTGAGGATTTCAAAGTGTTGGAAAATGACATGCTGTTGGTTTTCTCTCCTTTCACCTTCAATGTGGATAACGCTCCTACTGACCTGCAACTTGAGCTTATCGATCTTCAGTCTGATGCAGTGATTGGAGAACTATTCAAAACAATGTCACTGACGAGGTTCTATGCATCTTTCGATGAACAACACTTTCCAAACATTAGGAGTCATGCTCAGAAGATGTTTGTACTTTTAGGTTGACCCAATGTATGTCAACAGACATTTTCAGTGATGAAAATATAACAAGTCAAGGCACAGATCATCTATGACTGACTCTTAGCAATCCTGCGCATAGCGACGTCAAACTATACCTGACTTCACTGCTCTAGTCAATGCCCATCAGAGACTTCACTCCTCACACTGAGTATTTTAAATGTAATTTTGAGCTCTCTGGTGTTTTTTGTGCATACCCGCTAACAAGAGTTCTGTCCGTGGTGCTGAATGCACAGTACTTTTCCCTCCGTGTAGTTCATTACAATTTTAATAATGAAAATACCTACCAAAAGGAGAACATGGATGTGGTTTATTTCTGTGCATGTTAAAAAAGTAAAATAAGTAGCATATCTGGATGTGATTTACAGTAGATACATCTACTGTCAACATAGTCATTCCCATGATGTACAATCCTGTAATATGCTTCTGGCCGGCGATGGCAAAAATATATTCTAATGTGGCCCTCCGTGGAAAATAATTGCCCAGGCCTGCATTACACTGTTTTGCCTTTCAAAAAAAATTCTACAAAACAGCTGTAGTAAGCATACATTTTAGGAAATGTTAGACAATGTATTATAAGATGTCTGTTAGAGAGAACAAACCCATGTTGAGGTAAATAGTCAAACACAAACAACTCTCTGTTTTGCAAGAAGTGACTCAAAATAAGATAAACAACTTTCCCCAATGTGTGTCATGGCTTTCTTCAATCTTCACTGATTTGGTAATACACCCTGCATCTCATGTAAACAAGTCTGTTTACGCAGAAGACAAAGACCGAGACCTTTCCCTTCAAGGGGGAGGGTGGAGGAAAAGTTTGTCCTAGTTGAAATAGAAACCAGGTCTTTCCATCCCCTTGTTTAATCAAATTTCTCTCCATCCCTTTCTCGCTCTCCCTCCTTTCTCCTCCCCTCCCTTCCTCTTTCCAGGCTCCAGCATGGGCCTTCATCCTGAGTGCATTGGGCCTGTTCATCTATCAGTCGCTGGATGCCATTGATGGGAAGCAGGCACGGAGGACAAACAGCAGCTCTGCGCTGGGGGAGCTTTTTGACCACGGCTGTGATGCTGTCTCCACAGGTGCGGGCCCCAAAAATGTTTTTTGCCTGTTAATTTGTGGTGCTTTGCAGTACCTGACCAAGTGTGTATTTCAAGCAGTGAGGCTTCCCTGTACTTTTGTCTAGACTAGACTGCATTTAGTGTTTAGAGTCATAGCAACCAGTGTGTCATATTGACTGACAACATACATTGTTCTATGCCTCAGAAGTATAACACATTGTTACTCATTAGTTCTCATCTCGTCTCTCTCTGTTTGTCTCTCTGTCTGCAGTGTTTGTTTCTGTGGGAACATGTATATCCTGTGGGGTAGGAAGCTACCCTGATTGGATGTTCTTCTGTGGCTTTGTGGGGATGTTCATGTTCTTCTGTGCACACTGGCAAACCTATGTTTCCGGAACGCTACGCTTTGGCCTGTAAGTAGGAATGATGCCCAATTATATTATTTGTTTACCTGTTGCTGGGCAGATAACGACTGTTTGTTTTTGACGTAGTACTTAAGTCTAGTCCATCATGTTTCATAAAATATACAGTCTGGTTCTGATCTCTCTCCACCCAGGGTTGATGTGACAGAGGTCCAGATTGCCATCGTTGTCATGTATGTGATGTCAGCTTTTGGTGGAGTGGCCCTTTGGGACTACAGGGTATGGCTTCAATACATTTATCCATCCATGCACACAAACCTAACACACACTCCCATACCCACTCATACACTCTCTCTCTTTCCTTTTCTGTCAACTAAGCTGTAGGATTTGGAAACTTGGGACGTTTTACACCAACATTTGTCACTGTGACAACACAAATTTTACACCAACATTTGGCACCATAAGACATCACAACCAATCCTTAACATGTACTGTATAACCAACCAATCAACCAACCAACCCCACAACAACAATCTACTAGTTATTAAATAGTCCTTTTGTTTCACTTTCACTCTGTGCAGCCTGTGGAGGCTTAACGACTAAACGCCACAATCAGAAGTGAGAAGGTAATTATGGGTAGCTAATCCACCGTGGCGTAACCATGATCACATGATCTGGCTAGAGAAAAGCTGATGTCTCCACGCAATATTATTGGCTTCTCCTCCCATCATGGCCTCAGCAGCATGCCCCGCCCACCCACAGCTTATTGGTGTAAACAACGCTAGCTGTTGCGACAGAAGTTGATTAGTTCTGTTAACTGAAACTCTTGGTTGTTTTACCCTCCTGTAGTTGCCCGTCCTTGGGGTGAAGCTGTATGCCTTCCCCATCTTGGGCATCATTGGGGGAGCCGTGTTCTCCTGCTATAACTACTTCCACGTCATCCTCAACGGGGGCGTCGGCAAGAACGGCTCCACTGTGGCTGTAAGTGTTATGTAATTACGTGTTTAGTGAACTTTTTGGGTTGATTAGTGTTTTTGATTACACTTAAGCCTAAACAGCTGATGTGGTAGTAAGATGTTGCATATACAGTGTCTTCAGAAAGTATTCATACCCCTTGACTTATTTCACTTTTTGTGGTACAATGAATTTAAAAAACATGTTTTCAAATTTTTGCTAATGTATTGAAAATGAATTGCAGAAATATCTCATTTACATAAGTATTCACGCCCCTGAGTCATTACTTTGTAGAAGCACCTTTGGCAGCGATTACAACAAGTCTCTTAAGAGCTTTCCACACCTGGATTGGCAACATCTGCCCATTTTTTTATTTTATTTTTTATTCTTCAAGCTCTACCAAATTGGTTGTTTATCATTGCTAGACAACCATTTTCAGGTCTTGCTATAGATTTTCATGTAGATATAAGTCAAAACTGTAACTCAGCCACTCAGGAACATTCACAATCTTCTCGGTAAGCACCTCCAGTGTAAAGGTCGACCGATTATGATTTTTCAACGGCGATAGCGATTATTGGAGGACCAAAAAAAGCCAATACCAATTAATCTGCCAATTTTTTATTATTATAATTTTTATTTTACTTATATTTATTTATTTATTTGTAATAATGAGAATTACAACAATACTGAATAAATTTTTACTTAATATAATACAGAAATAAAATCTATGTAGTGTCAAATAAATAATGAAATGTGCTCAATTTGGTTTAAATAATGCAAAAACACAGTGTTGGAGAAGAAAGTAAAATTGCAATATGTGCCATGTAAAAAAGCTAACGTTTAAGTTCCTTGCTCAGAACATATGAAAGCTGGTGGTTCAATATTCCCAGTTAAGAAGTTTTAGGTTGTAGTTATTATAGGAATTATGACGCGTAGAATATTTCTCTCTATACCATTTGTATTTCATATACCTTTGACTATTGGATGTTCTAATAGGCACTTTAGTATTGCCGGCCTAATCTCAGGAGTTGATAGGCTTGAAGTCATAAACAGCGCTGTGATTCAAGCATTGCTAAGAGCTGCCGGCCAACGCAGTAAAGCTTGAATGAATGCTTACGAGCCTGCTGCTGCCTACCACCGCTCAGTCAGACTGCTCTATCAAATCATAGACTTAATTATAATATAATAAACACAGAAATACAAGCTTTTGGTCATTAATGTGGTCAAATCCGTAAACTATCATTTCAAAAACAAAACGTTTATTCTTTCAGTGAAATAAGGAACCGTTCCGTATTTTATCAAACGGGTGGCAACCCTAAGTCTAAATATTGCTGTTACGTTGCACAACCTTCAATGTTATGTCATAATTATGGAAAATTATGGAAAATTTGTTCTCAACGAGCCAGGTGGCCCAAACTGTTGCATATACCCTAACTCTGCGTGCAATGAACGCAAGAGAAGTGACACAATTTCCCTAGTTAATATTGCCTGCTAACATGAATTTCTTTTAACTAAATATGCAGGTTTTAAAAAATATTTACTTCTGTGTATTGATTTTAAGAAAGGCATTGATGTTTATGGTTAGGTACATTCGTGCAACGATTGTGCTTTTGTTAAATCATCACCTGTTTGGCGACGTAGGCTGTGATTCAATGATAAAACTAACAGGCACCGCATTGATTATATGCAAGCATGACAAGCTATTTAACCTAGTAATATCATCAACCATGTGTAGTTAACTAGTGATTATGTGAAGATTGATTGTTTTTTATAAGATAAGTTTAATGCTAGCTTGCAACTTACCTTGGCTCCTTGCTGCACTCGCGTAACAGGCGGTCAGCCTGCAACACAGTTTCCTCTTGGAATGCAATGTAATCGGCGTCCAAAAATTACCGATTTGTTATGAACTTGAAATCTGCCCTAATTAATCGTCCGACCTCTACTCCAGTTTATTGTGTTATTCTGAAATGGACTCCATTTTCTTCATATCATGTTTCTTTAGACCTGTCTAAAATAAATAATGGATTTATTGTGAAGGTGTAGGCTATACTACATGGATTTATTAGACTATTTAAAATGTAGATGTTCCAAAGGTCTGTATCAGTGGCTTGTGTGGACGCCAGGAGATACTAAATGTGTTTGTTAATTAGCAGTCAATTACCGTGAAACCTGCAGTTATTTGCTTGACAATCACCGGCTGATGAAATTTCGTAGTGACTAAATATGGAAAAACTCAATGGGTGTCAATGTTTTCTGAGTGCTTTCAAGTTATGTATCCAGTAGGTCCCTCAGGTCCTCTGGCACTGGCCTTTTAACTATCCCAAAGCCTAGGACCAAGAGGCAAGGAGAGGCAGCCTTTAGTTATATGCCCCCAGCCTCTGGAATAGCCTGTCTGAGGGGGGCTGAAACAGTGGACATATTTAAGAGGTCTGAAAACACATCTTTTTAGCTTTGCTTTTTCTTATGGTGCTTTTTAGTTGTTCAGTTTGTTTGTTGTGTAGTAAATATTTCAGCTTTTATTTTCATTGTTTTTTTTATTCGTTTTTTTTACTGTAATTTACATTGCGTTGCATTCGATGTCTGAAATGTGCTGTATAAATAAAGTTTGATTTCATTTGAAGGCACTGTACATTTTAGGACAATCAACAGTTTTTGGGGCTTCTATTCTAGGTTAACAATTCAAAGTTATTTATTATTTTGCTGTGTGTCCCTTAGGACACGAGTGTGCTGGCACCAGGTATGCACATCGGCCTCATCTTCACACTGGCCTTCATCATCTTCAAGAAGTCATCCAACAAGCTTTTTGAACTGCACCCCTGTCTCTATATCCTAACTTTCGGCATGGTCGTCGCCAAGATCGCCAACAAGCTAGTTGTGAGCGCTCCATTTAATATAATAGTCTTCACTTTCTTACTTTGCTGTCATCTCTCAATCTATTAATATCTCTAGTCTACTGACTCTACTGCCTGAAGGGAAATTCATTAAAAAATATATTTGTCTGTCTGGAGTGTATTATCAAGCAAGCAATGAATACTTTTCCTCTCATAAATGGGACCTCCATATGTAACAGTGAAAGCCATACCAGTATTTACCTTAGCTCATTCATTAGCCCTGCTCCTCCTCCTCCAATATCTGTATGTTCCTCTGTCCTTGTGTCAGGTGGCCCACATGACTAAGAGTGAGCTTTATCTCCCAGACACGGCTTTCATCGGGCCTGGCCTCCTCTTCCTCAACCAGTACTTCAACAGCTTCATCGACGAGCACATAGTCCTCTATATCGCAATGGTGAGTTCTCACCCCAGATTTGTCTTTACGATTCTCTAGTTCTGTCATCAAAACAATGTTTTAGTACAGGTCTGGTGTCATTTTCAACCCACTAACCCATTTCAGTTGTCTCCCATATAGGACCAGGAGTTTCCCCTAACCACATAAACTGACCGGGGACAACTCTAGGCCCTATGTGCATCAAGTACATTTCTCATGCCGGTCCTTCTATTTCCTCCCCAGGTCCTGTCGTTGATTGACTTGACGCGCTACTGCACAGGCGTGTGCATCCAGATTGCCTCTCACCTGCGCATTCACGTGTTCAGCATCACGGCGCAAGCTGCCCCCAAACACGACTGACGTTTTGCCCGGAGGAAGGAGGCGGGGGATGCCGCCCCGCTCTTGAAAGCAGACGATGAAGAGGTCCCCTCCACCCCAAACCTCAGCAGCCTTGACACTGTGACCACCTCTGACTAAAGGTTGTCTGTAATAACGCTAGAGTAATGACAGGAATGACATAACCACCCGATTAGAGCCATCGTCAAGGGTAACACACTGGTCTGTATCTCACTGGATGAGTGCAGAGTAGCTGGCATGGAAATAAGTTGGTTGGTTTTTCTTTGTCTCCATTTAGGAAGTAATCACTACCTGAGGTAATCTGAGACTCAGATTTGATAAATGTCATCAGACAGGTTTTAACATCCAAAGCGCACCATTTGCCATTTTTTCCAGCTCATTCAAATCATTTTACATTTACATTTAAGTCATTTAGCAGACGCTCTTATCCAGAGCGACTTACAAATTGGAAAGTTCATACATATTCATCCTGGTCCCCCCGTGGGGAATGAACCCACAACCCTGGCTTTGCAAGCGCCATGCTCTACCAACTGAGCCACACGGGACCAACCAAATCATACACTATGGGTAAACTACAATACATTTTTTGGCAAAGATCAAATAATGTTGCTTTGTATTTTTCCTTGAATATTGTTTTGACTGACAATTATACATATTCCTAACTAATTGACCTATATTCAATGCTGTAAAGTTAGAGGCTACAGAAAACTAGACTCATCTGTCTTCACAGCCTCTTGTTAAAAACAATGTGATAACTCAACCCAATGAACATGTTTGATCATTGCCCAAATTGATATTGTTGCTCTTGAAATCATTCATTAGTCATGTTTATTTAATGAATGAGACCAAATCTGACATGAAATTAACTCAATCAGGGCTAGGAAATACAAAATAAATCAACCTTTCAACCTCATAACTTCTGAAATGAAGTTTGTAAAGTAGAATGAGATATGGTAAGCTAATTGTCAAGGACTGCAGGTTAAGGGTCTGGGTTAATGCTGAAAACAGTGACATTTCTTCTACAAGGGCTTCCATCTGACTGAATCCCCCACCCTCCACTCTACTCCAGTTGAAGTCCTTGTAGTCATGTTGGTGATGTGTTAACACCAGAGTCCTGTCTGCTTTCAACGTTCTTCTCCCTAAAGGGCTAATTCTTTGAATCCTTTTGTTTAATTAAAAAGTCAGAATATTTGAAGCATTTTAAGAACAAGTACTAAAATGTTTCTTTTCTGCATCATTATGAAACCAGTATTTATGGTTGAAGTATCAGACAATATGTAACAGAATGTTTTACAGAAATTTATTTTACTATAATTCTGTACTGGAAGCCATCTTTTTTATCACATTTAGAATATGTATAGGTGAATGAATGCATTTGGTACATTAAACTCAATGATTTGTGATTGTTGAATGGTATGATTCTGAAATGTTTTGGGGCATAGCTGAATGGTCATTGCTCAACAACTTTAGGATAGACAAAGGGATGCAACTATTGGAACAAAGATAAGAAAATCAAGAACCCCTACTCTAGGAATATGACCACCATAAAGAAAATGGCCCTAAAAAGGACATTTTGACTTATTGGTGGGTAGAATTCCAATGAGAGCCTTCAGTTTGTGACATTTCAATGACTGTCTGGAAATGTTAGCCACCTGTTTTTGTTCAATCAGGGTAAACTATGCATTGAAAAGGCCACATGCTCAATTTTAACATGGTATTGTACTGTTCAATACAAGTAAAACATCTTTATACTAACAAGTTAAATGATTGTAATAAAGAAATATTTTCCATTCAAGAAATTCAGTTGCATGACTAAGCGAGTCAGGTTTATTTTTGATTTTGGGATGAGCCAAAGTGATGACTAAACGTGAACTTGACACTTCAAATATGCATACCACCCATTGTTGTAATTCAACCTGGTCTCAGAGCATGTTGTATTTTGTACATAAATCCGTGGCACTCCATTTAGTATGGTATGTATTAATTTGTAGCTAACACTAGCTGGGGTTAGCAAACGAGTTAAAATGCTGAAGTTGTCGATGAGATCCAAACACGCAACCTTTGGGTTGCTAGATGTTCGCATTATACGCTCACCTTCCTAATATTTACCTTAAGTAATCTTGCTACGGTTGGTTACATATACTAATGAGTGTCCCAGATTTTCATTTTCTATGTTACATCGAGTCTGAGACCAGGCTGTGTAATCTGGCACACTGCATACCACAGTACACCAACACTACAAATATTCAGCAATAGTAAGGCAGCAAAAGATTATCATGGTTCTACTGCTGCTGGCAATCATTCACGTTTTATCATAATTAAGATCACAATGCACCGCTTGTAAACGGAGAGGAGAGCTACCAAATTCAGGCATGGAAGGCTCAACAGAGAGACCATAGAATCAGAAAATAATTGAGGGTCAGTAGTAGAACACTTGTGGAGCTAAATTAACATTCCATGGCATTCATAAGGAACGCATTCACTGAACAATACAATCAGATGTTACAGAGCATGCTGAAGAGATCTGAATTTCAGACACTAGCAGAGCTATACGTACAGTATCCCACAGGGACACATTCTGTGTGGATGGCTGATCGCTGTGTGGTCTACTGTGTGAAACATTCATGATTTAAAAAAAACAACCAGTGTGGCATTTTTCACCCAGAACCCCATGCCCTTGAAAGAAATCACTTATGACATGTAAATACCAAATCCAACCAAGACATTTAAAAAGGCAAGCAAGGACAATGGGTAAACAAGGTCATACAGTCTAACTGAAATACTTCAGGCAGCACTCTTTTTAAAATAAGGCACTTGTGTTGAATGTAGACATTGATCAGGAGTGACATGGTGAAACAGGTCAAATGGCATAATTCCTATTATTCTGATTAACCCCTTCCCTCCCCAATCCCTTTTTCCTTCTGTGGAATAAAGGTTAAATAAAAAATAAAATAGTGTCCAACCTAACCTCTGGAATGCGTCGCAAGGTTACAGCTCTCGTGGTTAAGGTGCTGTAAACCCACACCACAGATGGTGTCTCCCGTCAATCGCTTCCAGATCATGGTTTTAACAGTACATCAATCACACTGCCCACACTGACTGGACTGGAGCAGTTTAGCACATAGTTGGCTCAGTCAGTGTCCTTCTCCACAGCCTGGTGTGTTGGTGGCGTGTGGGCGATAAGTCCCTCTGGCGCCCCTGGTGGAAGAGAAGAGAAGTGTCTGGCTTCACAGGCTTCTTCCACTGGCACCGCATCACATGACATGACATCACTCCAGCATCTCCCAGCCAGGTGATGCCTGTCAATCATCTTACCCACCACACATGATTGACGTTGTTTACAAGAGTCCCTCTCTCCTTGAGCCATGCTGATGCAATCCCAGATGAGGACGTTCTGAGATATAGGGACAGCCCTCCTCGCTCACCACCTACCCCTGCATGGCCCTCAATTTGAACTCAAGGAGAGAGGTTGAGGGAGGGGATAGGTAGGAGGGTGAATGCAGAGAGGAGGATTAGGGTGAATGCAGAGAGGAGGATTAGGACGTTTTTCCCTCGTTCTTCAAACGCGCTCTGGGTTGACATCGTTGCTGACCCTGCGTCTGGGAAACAACTTGCGCTTCAGTAGAATCAGCTGAGGGAAGAAGAAAATACCACAAAGGACTGCGTCACAAAACACACAAATATTGAAAGACGAGTGAAAAAGAGCGAATCAACATTACTCTGTCAGCATGTGGCTAGCTCTGAGCGGGAGCTTTTTGTTGTATTTTTCTTGACTTTGAACAGATCAGGGCAACAGCATTTCGGGAGAGTCAACTTAAGTCCTGTAAAGTCACCAAAAGGTGGTTTATTGGTCCAAGCCTGAGCCAATAAACCACAGAGATGTAAACAGCTCTCCAACTTCAAGAGTCAATTTACAAACAAAGCACCTGATGCCTATGAAAAGGAAGGAGGAGTGGAGTCTTAGGCCTGAGGAGAGGGATGATTCTTAGGACAAAAACAAGACGGCTCCCTCAGATTCCTCCATGTCCCAATGGCCCAGTGCACAGTGTGGATTGCCCATTCCTCCACGGTCGCTCTGGCGATTAACCTTTATTAGGAGAAACTTTACCCCGACCCCCTCAGATCTGACAGGTGCCATGATCAACCAAAAAAAACATTCAGCCACCATCCACTGGTCACGGTCCAACATGGACAGGTTTCAGTCTCATTTCAGTGACGCCATTTCAGTCATTCCAAAGCTCAACCGATAGTGAGGGATACGTGCCCCTGTAGAGCTCCCTTTATGGAGCCCTGGGGCTAACTAAGTGCTAAATCGCAGATCATCAAGCTACAAGTGTGCTGTTTATATTAGCGAGGCGGAAATATACATGACAGTGTAAAGTCCTACTGACCTGCTCTGCAAAGAAGGAGACGACAGTAAAGATCACCAGAGTCACCAATACACAGTGGGTCCAGAACTTCAGCTTGTCCCGATATACTCGCCTGTAAGACAGACACAGTAAGACAGCAAAAATAAACAAACAATTTTTGGGCCATCAATGAACGCATGACAAAGCAGATAACTCTCTGAAAGTCATCACTCTCATATTCTGATCCCAGTCTCCAACATGACATTTGATTGGGTGATTGACAGGGTGAAATGTTTTTGGGGAGTATCAATGAATACAAAACAGAAACTCGACGAAGGTCACGACTACCATATTCAGAGTCCAGTCTCAATTATGAAATATTTTAGGCTTGGGTGACAGGGTTAAAGGTCATGATGAAATGCCTGTGGTTCCAGGGGAGAGGACGAGAGGGCGACAGGGTGACAATGTGACATCAACAGGCATCAGGGGACCTCTGCTACCACCCGCCTGTCACTTCACTAACACCCTTGTGACTCTTGGAGTGGCATGTGTGTGGCTCATACGGGTCTAATTTTAAAGTCTCGGTATCTGGATAGATTCCTCCAGCTCAGACCTGGCGCTATAAGAGCAGGATCCCACTATAACCCCCTTGGATTCCCAGCGATCATTTATGGCAATGCTGAGCACTCAGAGGGGCTGACAGCTAGGATCCTTCATTCTTCTCTTGGAGAATTGGGGAGAGACCTCTGTCTCACATGGCCCTGATACAGTAAGATAACGTATCTGTCCATCGATCATTTAGGACAGATACTACGATTGACAAAGTATCTGTACAGGCATCTTGTATTGTGTGCACACTGTGCTTCTGCACTCCTACCAATTAATAGTATAATGAAAAAAGAATGTAACTAAATGCAGATCACATATTCAACTGATACACTCCAATATATCCTTTCAACTCTAGTATTAACCACCCCAGTCCTACCATTCCCCTCTCTCTCTAGTATAAACCACCCCAGTCCTACCATTCCCCTCTCTCTCTAGTATAAACCACCCCAGTCCTACCATTCCTCTCTCTCTCTAGTATAAACCACCCCAATCCTACCATTCCCCTCTCTAGTATAAACCACCCCAGTCCTACCATTCCCCTCTCTCTCTAGTATAAACCACCCCAGTCCTACCATTCCTCTCTCTAGAATAAACCACCCCAGTCCTACCATTCCCCTCTCTAGAATAAACCACCCCAGTCCTACCATTCCCCTCTCTAGAATAAACCACCCCAGTCCTACCATTCCCCTCTCTCTCTAGTATAAACCACCCCGGTCCTACCATTCCCCTCTCTCTCTAGTATAAACCACCCCAGTCCTACCATTCCCCTCTCTCTCTAGTATAAACCACCCCAGTCCTACCATTCCCCCCTCTCTCTCTAGTATTAACCACCCCAGTCCTACCATTCCCCTCTCTGTCTCTAGTATAAACCACCCCAGTCCTACCATTCCCCTCTCTAGTATAGACCACCCCGGTCCTACCATTCCCCTCTCTCTCTAGTATAAACCACCCCAGTCCTACCATTCCCCTCTCTCTCTAGTATAAACCACCCCAGTCCTACCATTCCCCTCTCTCTCTAGTATAAACCACCCCAGTCCTACCATTCCCCTCTCTCTCTAGTATAAACCACCCCAGTCCTACCATTCCCCTTCTCCCTCTCTCTAGTATTAACCACCCCAGTTCTACCATTCCCCTCTCTCTCTAGTATAAACCACCCCAGTCCTACCATTCCCCTCTCTAGTATAGACCACCCCGGTCCTACCATTCCCCTCTCTCTCTAGTATAAACCACCCCAGTCCTACCATTCCCCTCTCTCTCTAGTATAAACCACCCCAGTCCTACCATTCCCCTCTCTCTCTAGTATAAACCACCCCAGTCCTACCATTCCCCTCTCTAGTATAAACCACCCCGGTCCTACCATTCCCCTCTCTCTCTAGTATAAACCACCCCGGTCCTACCATTCCCCTCTCTCTCTAGTATAAACCACCCCAGTCCTACCATTCCCCTCTCTCTCTAGTATAAACCACCCCAGTCCTACCATTCCCCTATCTCTCTCTAGTATTAACCACCCCAGTCCTACCATTCCCCTCTCTCTCTCTCTAGTATAAACCACCCCAGTCCTACCATTCCCCTCTCTAGTATAGACCACCCCGGTCCTACCATTCCCCTCTCTCTCTAGTATAAACCACCCCAGTCCTACCATTCCCCTCTCTCTCTAGTATAAACCACCCCAGTCCTACCATTCCCCTCTCTCTCTAGTATAAACCACCCCAGTCCTACCATTCCCCTTCTCCCTCTCTCTAGTATTAACCACCCCAGTCCTACCATTCCCCTCTCTCTCTAGTATAAACCACCCCAGTCCTACCATTCCCCTCTCTCTCTAGTATAAACCACCCCAGTCCTACCATTCCCCTCTCTCTCTGTCTAGTATAAACCACCCCAGTCCTACCATTCCCCTCTCTCTCTCTCTCTCTAGTATAAACCACCCCGGTCCTACCATTCCCCTCTCTCTCTAGTATAAACCACCCCAGTCCTACCATTACCCTCTCTCTCTCTAGTATTAACCACCCAGTCCTACCATTCCCCTCTCTCTCTAGTATAAACCACCCCGGTCCTACCATTCCCCTCTCTCTCTCTCTAGTATAAACCACCCCAGTCCTACCATTCCCCTTCTCCCTCTCTCTAGTATTAACCACCCCAGTCCTACCATTCCCCTCTCTCTCTAGTATAAACCACCCCAGTCCTACCATTCCTCTCTCTCTCTAGTATTAACCACCCCAGTCCTACCATTCCCCTCTCTCTCTAGTATAAACCACCCCAGTCCTACCATTCCCCTCTCGCTCTAGTATAAACCACCCCAGTCCTACCATTCCCCTCTCTCTCTCTAGTATAAACCACCCCAGTCCTACCATTCCCCTCTCGCTCTAGTATAAACCACCCCAGTCCTACCATTCCCCTCTCTCTCTAGTATAAACCACCCCAGTCCTACCATTCCCATCTCTCTCTCTCTAGTATTAACCACCCCAGTCCTACCATTCCCATCTCTCTCTCTCTAGTATTAACCACCCAGTCCTACCATTCCCCTCTCTCTCTAGTATAAACCACCCCGGTCCTACCATTCCCCTCTCTCTCTCTCTAGTATAAACCACCCCGGTCCTACCATCCCCCTCTCTCTCTCTCTAGTATAAACCACCCCCTACCATCCCCCTCACTCTCTCTCTCTCTCTCTCTCTCTCTCTAGTATAAACCAC
Organism: Salvelinus alpinus; assembly: GCF_045679555.1. Lineage (NCBI taxonomy): Eukaryota > Metazoa > Chordata > Actinopteri > Salmoniformes > Salmonidae > Salvelinus > Salvelinus alpinus. Next base: position 32,258,262 of record NC_092096.1, on the reverse strand, counting down.
CCTAGTCCTACCATTCCCCTCTCTCTAGTATAAACCACCCCAGTTCTACCATTCCCCTCTCTAGAATAAACCACCCCAGTCCTACCATTCCCCTCTTTAGAATAAACCACCCCAGTCCTACCATTCCCCTCTCTAGAATAAACCACCCCAGTCCTACCATTCCCCTCTCTAGAATAAACCACCCCAGTCCTACCATTCCCCTCTCTAGTATAAACCACCCCGGTCCTACCATTCCCCTCTCTAGTATAAACCACCCCAGTCCTACCATTCCCCTCTCTAGTATAAACCACCCCAGTCCTACCATTCCTGGAGCTCTCCCATGTGGAGGAAGCGGTTGCGGTATTCTCTGGGCAGCTCGAACTGGGAAGTCAGGGGGAACATGGACTCATAGAAGTCCCTCAGTACCGCCTTAACAGTCCCTGCGTCTTTATGGCTGTGGTCAATGTTGTCGTTTAGACATATGAACTTCCTGTGAGGAAACACAGTGATGTGGTCAAATCATAATCAGCAACATCATGGTCAAATGGTCATATGAAAAGGTAGTATAACAATAAAACAGGAAGAAGTAGTACATATTAATTAGGCAGGCACTAGGCTGGACACCTACAGAAAGTACAGAGATAATGATAATTTTAAAAAAAAATTGGGGGGGGTGCTCATCTTTGTTCTGTTACACACAAGTGTGTAATGGAAATGTGTCTTTCATATCCCAACTCCCCGAGACACCGGTAGGGAGTGGTGTCAAGGCCAGGGTCACGATTGTACAGCGCCCCTGGACAGATCTTTCACCTCAGCCGCTCCGCTATTCGAACCAGTGATCTTTCAGTTACTGGCCCAACGCTCGAACCTCACCTGGGGTTCTTCCTGATGTCATCCAGCTGGCCCACCACATGGGACACGTTGGTCCGCACCATCTTAAAGGCTATCTCCTCCTCGCCCATTATCTCAAACCTGTCAAAGGAGAGGTTTCCATGTTTACTGTGATCTTAAATAGGATCAGGATATCCGGAGAAAATGTAGGATGGGTGATATATATAGATTAAGTACAGTGGATGATGGTAGAGAACAGGACTTGATTATATTTTTATAGACCCAACCACCCCCTCTTCATAGGACAAAAATACATGTTTTTACAGCATTTTCATTTGCTGTTACACAGATTTGACATACATAGATTAAAAAATATATTTTTTTTTAGAACAGGACTTACTTGTACTTGTTCTGGTCTTTGAAGGCCTTATGGATGCGCTCTGTGACGGCTTTACAGTGGACCACCAGACCTTTAGTGACGGGAGGCTGTGGAGTCAAACACATGAATCAGTCTCTGCACCTCAAGTCTACTACAGCTTATAAATGTTGTTTGGCCACAGCACAGAGGCCGTGTAGAGTAGTCACCATGCTGGCTTCGTAGTATGCCTCCTGTGTAGGGCTAACGATATGTAGCTGGGTCAGGTTGGTTGGCAGCGTCTTAGAACAGTTGATCAGCAGCTGCTCCAGACCTGTCAGATCCTGCAACACGCCACACACTAACACATTAACCTCACGGTACCACTGGTTTGAGATCAGCTTTTAAAAACAGGAGTAACCAGGGTCGGTATTCATAAAGTGTCTCAGAGTAGACGTGCCGATCTATGATCCCTTTGGCCTTAGATGATAGACAACATGGACCTGATCTTCTACACCCAGACTTCTCTACTGACCTGTAGGTTGAGGGGGAGCTCATGGATGCGAGTGGCCAGCGTTCGGATCTCGCGGTCAGAGAGAACGCCGGAGTGGTCCGTGTCGATCTCGTCGAACACCTGCGAGACGTTGAGCGGCTGCAGGGCCGACATCAGGAAGTAGAAGTAGGAGAATGAAAACTGCATGTCCTCTGGGTGACGCACGCGGTGGGACGACGTCAGGTCAAACGCCTGTGGGAATCTGAAAGATGGAGACATTCACATATCAGTTTGTTCAGCAACAGCAGGTAGCCTAGTGGTTAGAGCGTTGGACTAGTAACCAAAAGGTTGCAAGATCGAATCTCCGAGCTGACAAGGTAAAAATATGTCATTCTGCCCCTGAACAAGGCAGTTAACCCACTGTTCCTAGACCGTCATTGAAAATAAGAATTTTTTCTTAACTGACTTGCCTAGTAAAATAAAAAAACAAATTCACTTTAACGAGGTAAACAAATGAGTGCTCCTGTTAGACAAGCACTCACAACAGATACTTCGGTCTTCTATATTACTAACCCAGTATTTCCCATATGACATAATTTCCTGCTACTCACATGTCCTGGAGCTCCTGCATGATGAGCCTGTCGATCATGTGGGGCATGTGGGCAGGGACCTTGCGGGAGGTGAAGCCAAACTGGCCGTTGAGTAGCTTGTTGACGTAGCGGAGGGAGTCGGCGAAGGTGTCCTGCAGCTTCCGGCCAGCGGCGGCGCTGTCTGCCTGGTACGCCAGCTCTCCCTCCAGACGCTCCTCCTCCTATAGGAGCCATAGAAAGAGCCAGAAAGCAATAAGCGAATACACAATTAACATTCTGATCAAATTCAGATAATTCAGATTCCCATTTGGAATATTAAAAGTTTAACCGTTTCTGAGTAAAGTGTTTGCGATTCAATCCAATGCATGGTTGTTCTCGATTCTGACATTATTACAACCCAAGCCCAGCTCACCTCCAGCAGGTCCTGGAAGTAATTCCGTCTCTCCCAGGGCAGGAAGCCTCTGTCTGAGGAGGTGTAGTGCTGCAGCTTCCTGCCCACAGGAACCCCCCGGGAGCCCTCTGCTCCTTCCTTCGGCCCCTTCTCGGCCCCTGCCTGCTGCGATTGACCCTCTGAGCCCTTGGCTTTGGACATGCTGCCCACCAGGGTGCTCAGCAGCTTGGAGGACGGTGGAGGTTTCTCTGTGGGGGTGGTGTCCTGGGCTTTAGCGGCTTTCGGAAACTCACCATCCACTAGAACTGGGATGGGGGTTGCTGGAGTCTTTTGTGCTTTCTGTTTCTCACCAACGATGCTCGACTTGGGCACCTCCTCTGGTGCCTCGGTTCCCTCTGGCTCTTTGGTCTTCTCTGCTCCGTTTCTTTCTGGACTGTGTTGTGCTACTGAGTTAGCCTTCACTAGCTGTGGTGCGTCTGCCTCTCTCCTCACCACATGTCCTACTAGGTTTTTAAAAGGGTTGTCCTGGGGTTTGATCTGGTCAGCTGGTGTTAACCTGGGGCCCCGATTGGCCAGAGCCTTGTACGGCCCCAGCAGTATAGCCTTGGTGAGGTTATAACCTTTCATAGTGATGTCACCCACCAGGAGCTTTCCTTGCAGCCTCTGAAGCTCACTCTGCAAGGCCGCCGGTAGCAGGGACACGTTCAGCGCAGGCACCTCCACGATCACCTCATTTTCCCCAGGTGGCATCTTCAGGACTCGGGGACCTTGTTTCTCCAGAGGGACATCCTCGAAAGGGACCTCAGGCTCTGCGGTGGCGGTGGTGGGCTTGGCCTCTTTGGATCCATCTTTGTGGAGTGGGTCGGACACGGACACATTGGGCTGGGGGAGCTGGCGGGTGTCCACAGCCACGCTGAAGGTCAGGAAGAACTCCTTGTCGTCATCCCCTCGGACAGTGAGGTTGTAGTGGATCAGTGAGGCATTGTGGCCCGAGTGGAGGAGCAGGTGGACCGTCTTCCACTTATTGGCCACCGAGGTATGGCGCACGGCCGGGTTGTCGCTGACCTGGGCCTCGGTCACCCGGCGAGCCACGCCTGCAAAGCTGAAGTATGGCCTGGTCACACCCACCGGCAGGGTGTACAAGGTCCTGTTCTTCAGCAGGGTGACACTGTAGAGCTGGTTAAAGTGATCTACAACACACACACGATGCAGGATTATCACTGCTCTTCCACCTCACTGGATGAGCTAACGTGACCAGTCCAGGAAAAACACTTGGCCGACATTCTGCACATTTTCTCATCAATGAAACATTAGATCTTAGAGTCTTCTCTTCACAAAAGTAGAATCTGTTACGAACAAATTGCAATAAGTTTTGTAGACTTGACACTGTGCCGAAGTTTTTTTTATTTATTACGTTGTCTAAAAGGAGTGCAAGGGCGAATTGAGTTATTGTACATGCACACTTCACAGAGTAGGCGTTCCATCATGGAAAATATGTAAATACATGTTAAAACGCGCAAATAGGATCTGGCTAGCTCGTGCTTGGCACTGCCCATCTCTTTGCTTGTTCTGCCCACTGTGCTCATTTTCTCCCATTGTAAACGGCACATAACGTATCTTGGGTTAGTTATCAATATCTTTGCTATAAATAAAGCACAGAGTTTGAGGTCAGGTGATTAAGAAAAACTCCTGGCCCTACTTCAGATCACACTCACCTTGTCCACAGTCGCCCACGTCGAAGCCACAGGAGAGCACGTTGCAGGCCTGGTCGCAGAACTTGTCTGCCAGCCAGGAGTTGGCACAGCCTTGGTTACAGCTGGACACGCCCCCGATGCCACCTAGACCTCCTGCAAACTGCCAGGGCTGATTACCCACTCCACCCACACCGGTCCCAAACCGGCTGCCCCCAGCTCCTGTGTGGTGGGATGGAGAAGAGGAAGAATATCAAGCTCAGTGAACGACGAGTTGTGACGGAGGAGAGAAGGGAAGAAGGAGAAGAGGCAGACTGGTACAGGGAGAGATAAGGAGTGATTGTCACCCAGGCAGTCGCCACCATCCCAGTCACAGGCGGAGTTGTTGCAGGCCTTGTCACAGTAGCCATCTTTGATCCAGGAGCCTGGACAACCTTCAGCACAGTTAGGGACCGGCCAGGTGAGGTACACCTGTAGGGAGAGAGGACAGGTGAGCTACAGTAGGGATGTTAAGACAATATTACAATATACAAAATAGCAGAACTATTCACCAAAACATAACTCAATCTCATGCTAGCGAGATATTTATATGAAATGATTAAGAGTCTACATTAGCACAAACTTGAGCTAGTGAGCTAAATTCAAGACCGTGCATCTAGTAACACTTGAAGTCTAGACCCGGACCTTCTGTCCATTGGAGTGACTGAAGAAGTCATCAGGCCACACGTCCTTCCCGAACATGACATCATCATTGAGGTAGATGAACTTCTGAGACAGGCCTGGGATTCGGTGGATGTGGGTCTCAATGGCAGGGGAACTGAAGGTGGGCAGGTGGGTGTGGTTCTGGAAGACATCCTACACAGGAGAGACAATCATATTTCCTAACTAAAGGCCCAGAATTCTTCCTGTTCCGGTCACAACATCCATTACTTTCTGTTATTGTCAACAATCATGTGAGAGTAGTACTGTAGGTCTCAGGTGTACCTGGTGTGTTACCACGGTGACGCGGGGGTTGTCCAGGTTCAGCCAGGAGGGGATCTGCCCATTGGTCACGATGAAGATGTGCCGCACCCAGGGGGCGTGTCTCTCCACCGAGCGCAACGAATAGCGTAGCTCCTCGTTGTCCTCGAAGCGACTGGCCGAGACGTCCTCGTCCTGCTTGGACTAGGGGGGGCAGAGAGCAGAGCAGAGGGGTCTGAGACATGCTTTTACTATGCTCTGAAAAGAGACCAATCCAAAATGTTAGCACTACATGTCATTGTATTTTATCCTCACGGTCGAATAGGTAGAAAACAATGGAAGTTCTCCGTCCAGCAGTTTAGTTTCACTCAGTGATACCTACTACACCATGAATGGACAGTGGAACGGCATTAAACAAGAGTTAGAGCTCCTCTTTACCTTGACATACACTGTTGATCTTCCCTGATATATAGTGAGTGACGGGTCAGAGGCAGAGTGAGGTTTTACCTGTGTGATGGCAGTCAGGTCCCAGAAAAGATAAGCAGCGCTGATGGTCAGCTCTTTCCCGTCCAGGGTCAGGTTCTTTTTGGCCTGCTGGGTCAGGTCAGTAAAGTCCTGAGGGCTGTTCAGATGGAGCAGGGCGATACTGGCCTCCGTATACAGCTGGAACTATGGGAGAGAGAGACAGAAACACAAACATGTCAGTGTGGTACCAGAGACAGCAGATGCTACTCAGCATAGCGGCGCCATGAGAAAACAATTCAAAAATCACAGCCTTTATCTGGAGCCAAGGACACAACCTCCACAACAAGACAAACAGACATCAAGCCAGATATATTTTTATGAACCACTTTAGATGTAGTGGCCATGTCAAAGGTTATATGACGCGGGGCCTAAAATCTATTATTGTGACTTTGGTTACCGCTCCTGTCTCTGGGAAGAATTCCGTGTGACAGGTATGACAAAGCCACCACACGACGGGTGCATACACAGATTACTAGGCTGAATGTGAGCTGGGTTCAAAGCAATTTGATTTTGATGTTGACCTATAACCTCTGACCCGTGGCCAGTTTAAAGGATGGACCACATCAAAGCAGAGGACTCGTCACCACCAACCACTGTACCCTTCAAGAGAGAATACCCCACAGTCATGCCTGTGTGGATAATACCCCACAGCCATGCCTGTGTGGATATGGGAACGAGAGTGAGTGTGAGCGAGTGTGCGTGTGTGGCAGGGAGGGAGGGAGGGTTCGAAGGAAGGAAAGAGTGTGGGGGGGGGGTCTTGGAAAGTTCTGTGATGTCATTTCTGTGTGGGGGAGCTGGTATTGATCTCAGGGTTGGAATGGAAGGCATGGCTCGGTATCCTTGCATGTGTCATCTCAGTCGTTGTGTACGTGTGTCATCTCAGTCGTTGCCTCATGACCATCGATCCCGACTCCCTCATCTCCTTAGTCCCTAGCCTTCCAGACAACCCACAAACCACTGTGCCAGAACCCAAACACCTTACTACTGCAAGTCTCCCTCTCAGCCATTGACATGCTTTTTCTCTGCTCCTGTTGTTATATAAATCCCTAAGATGAAGCAGGGACAGCCAACTGGAGATCACATTTCCATTTTTATTAGCCCCTTTTATAGGAGCTGTTAACACACAGCGCCATGTGTCTGTACAAGTGCACGCACACACCATGTCACGGTAACACAAAAACAATAGTAAACATGGCTTTATATAGCTTTACTAGGAAAGGCATTGGCTATTGGCGGTAACATCAACATTCTCGTCCACATCTGCCTGTCAGCAGCCCATCAAAAGACGCAGGCGTTTAGTTGAATTATTTAAGGTCATGTCATACCCGTTATCATGAGCCAATGTCAATAGTGACCAGAGGATCCAAACATCAGCTGTTCTTCCTCCTCCTATTTTATTACTGTTTAAAAACGTCATTAGTCAGTTGAGACAAAGGTGTATACGTACAAACCACAAATACACTAAAACCTTGAACCACATGCTCTGGAAGCAAAAAGCTGAAGCCTAAATATACCTAATCTGGGTAGCCCAAACTAAATATTGTGTGTATCACAAGAGTCTAACACACACCAGAGCCTAGTAAATATTTGACCATGTGCGTGAACACATGGTAAAATATTTCCACACAACTAAAAAGAGTCAGAGCAAGACGTCACAGTAGTGTTGAGTGAGGGGGGAGGCTTCATAATGTCATAGGATCATTGATCCATCACCCCCCAGGTCTCAGACTCTACAGCAGGGATCATCAACTACATTCAGCTGATTTTGTTCTTGGGAGGATGGCTGGGGGGCCAAAACATAATTACAAATTATTTGTAGACTGCAAATTGACCGTAAGAAGCCCAAACAGATGTAATATTTGACTAAAACATCATTATAAACCTTGCTTGCGTTTGTATACGATCACGTGTCTCTATTAAGCGTGGGAATACTTGGGAACAAGTTTCCCCAAATTAAAAACACTTGGAGTTCATTTCCTGGTGTTTTAACAGTATTTTCTGTCCAACAAATTCTTTAAAAATATATAATATTTTGGAGGCCGTCAGTTGGGAAGCACTGGTCTACAATATAACCAGGGGTCATTCCAGTCATATGATGGAGGCCAGTGAGCTGAACGGGGAAATGATGCGTCTATGGATTCCTCGTGGCCTGGCTGCCGCAGCTCCTGGCACACGTCTTCAATATCAGCATGGGTTTGAATCCAGTCTACTGCCCTTTGATACAATCTCTCTCCTTCTTTCCCCACGGTCATTATCTTGCACTATCTGTTCAATACAAATCTGAAATTCCTAAAAAGGATATACATAAACAAAAAATGTAAGGATTTCCCACCAAAATAGTACTACTGTGTGACTATCATGGCTTTGAATGTAGCTATACTTTACTGCTTCTATTTATTTACTATTTTAGTCTATTCCCTACAGACACACTAGCTGCACATTCTAACCTCGAGTACATAAACAATAGGCTATCCTATACAAGTTAGCTATAAATTAATAACACACAACACGTGTGAATGACAACATGCCAGTTAGAGGAACACACAAACGGAGGGCAGTATTTTCTAGGTGACAGTGTGAGCAGATGGGGGTCGTGGGGCAGCTTTCATCACCATTGCACTCAGTTTAACACTGTCTATAAATACTGTCCGTCTCTCAGCACCACCACCCTGCCCATCCCTCTCTCCCCCTCAGTCTCTCTGCATTCTGCCCATCCCTCTCCCTCCATCTCTGCATTCTACCCATCCCCCTCTCTCTCTCTCTCTCTCTCTCTCTGCATTCTGCTCATCCCTCTTCACAGAATCGGCCCGACAGCACCAGCAAGACCTCTGAAACTGGATCCCTGCATTGTGCTACTGACAGACAGATGGACCCCCCCCCACCCAGCCTTCCGGAACCTCCGGTCCCCATACACTCTGCTTATAAAGGCTACCTCACCTGTGAGGGCTGTAGAAAGGTCTATGTGAGACAGAGGGAGTGAGTGGGTGGAATATAAAGAGAAAACAGAGGGGGATAGAGAAGGGAAGGTCAGTAAAATCCTGGTGACCTTTCAGTATGCTGCCTGCCACCACGCCACCCAAAACAGTTGTTCTAATGTTAACCCCCTTGGCCGCTCCCCAAGATAGGGTTTCACCCTAATACCCTCCTGTTGTCACATGACCCCCGACGAGACAGACAGAGAGAGAAAGAGAAAAGAGAAGGAGAGAGGCAGTAGGAGGTGGATAAGGAGAGCTCACTGTAGTCATGAGGAGTCTGCAGATCACAGACACTTTCTGTTGTAGTGTAGGTTGACCAAGACCTTTTGTATTCATACTGTTTATTATTGTCCCAGCAGCACCAGAGTGACCATTTCTGATGTGCATTAGGCTGTTCAATTCCATACAGACAAAAGTACTTTTATGGATAGAATGTGACGTGTGGGCCCAGTGTTATTAGAAAAGGCTAATATACACTGAGGGTACAAAAACATTAGGAACATCTGCTCTTTCCATGAGAGACTGACCAGGTGAATCCAGGTGAAAGCTATGATCCCTTATTGATGTCACTTGTTAAATCCACTTCAATCAGTGTAGATGAAGGGGAGAAGACAGGTTTTAAAGAAGGATTTTTAAGCCTCGAGACAATTGAGACATTGAATTGTCTCAACAAAAGATTTGTGCCTTTGAACAGGGTATGGTAGTAGGTGCCATGCGCACCAGTTTGAGTGTCAAGAACTGCAATGCTGCTGGGTGTTTCACTCTCAACAGTTTCCCATGTGTATCAACAATAGTTCACCACCCAAAGAACATCCAGCCAACTTGACAACTGTGGGAAGCACTGTTGAGTCCATGTCGAGTCCATGCCCCAACTGATAGGCTGTTCTGAGTGCAAAGGGAGGTGCAACTCAACATTTGGAAGGTGTTCCTAATGTTTTGTACACTCAGTGTAGCTTTGTATGGATATAGTCTAACAATGCCTGTAGTGAGACAGAACTACAGTACAGTCTTTTTTTTACAGTACAGTTAACCATCACTGCATTGTTTTATTTTATTATCTCAGAATAATCTGGCTTGTTACTGGCATTCCTCTTCCCAAAATATCTCAGAGTTCTGATTAGAGAAAATGATTAGATAGACAATCCGTGGCCAAACTAAACCAGGGCTCTTTACTACCATAATATCTGTTTAAAATAGATGGAGACCTCTTCTGCTTAAGTGTTATTACTTATTTAATTCGGTATAATTATATTGTTTATGTTTAAGGTCTGTGGTTATGGCAGACAGACAGTGTCTATGTTCAGTTTGAACACAATAGATTCTGTCTGGATCCTGTCTGATATACAAACGGTTGGAGCACGGCAATGACTAGCCTATCTTTCAAGTCATGATTCTGAGGTACAGCAAGGGTGACATCATGTGGCTATATGAATATAGTTACATATTATATCTTATATTACTATATCCTGGAATTGTATACTCTTTTTTACTAAAATCTGCATTTCTCATTAAATGTAAATAAAATATGTTGTGGCATATCTGTGCCTGGTTAAGAAAACAACAAATGTGTTCAAATGTTAAATATGATAAAATGCCATACTGTATTTTGTGAAACACTGCCCTCTAGTGAAATAACAGATACAGCTCCCTGTCTAAAATAAATACAGTATTTGACTTAGCACTGTGTTTTCTTGATAGATTATGCCATTTGTTTTCCTTTTTCCATCCAGGTTAGTCTTACCTGTTTGATCTTGCCAGTGACAACAGATGGCAGTTTGACTCTGAGCTGCTCTGTCTCCTTGAAGGATGCTGGGAAGCCACTGAGGTAGGCCAGGCTCTGCATGCGGACCAGACCTGGTGCTTCCTTATCTGTGGTCTACATGAGGAACAACAGCACAGTAGCTTATCGTTACCATATGACTATGTGTTCATTTGCTTATTCATCCTTAAGTAAGGACCAGTGCATCCAAGTGGGGTAAATGCTCAATCATATAACTGCTGGAATCAGAACGGTCTTAGAAGTGTTAATTGCGTCTGGTGCAATAGAACTTCTAATAGCAGACTACAGAGTCAGGTAACTCACCAGGTAACATCTAGAGACAGAGCGCTTCAGAGCCTCACGGGGTGCGTCTGTGTAGGCCTTGTCCGCTATGGGAGGGAGGGAGGGGGAGAACAGAGAGCCATACAGAGAGAGCCATACAGAGAGGGCCATACAGAGAGGGCCATACAGAGAGGGCCATACAGAGAGGGCCATACAGAGAGAGCGAGAGATTTTGCTGTGATGACATGATTGGTGTTCTCGTACTGAGTGGGAAGCAGAATTGTGAAGTGAAATAGCATGTGTGTAGAGTGTCAGTTGGGAGTGTTTGTTTCAATGACTCTTTACCATCAGCCTGAGAGTGAAAGATGACCACAGACACTGTGGTGGAGGGGTGGAGGGGCTTGGCCACTTGCAGCAGCAGCTTGGCGGCGGAGAAGGAGGGCGAGAGCGATGGCAGCTCCTTCAGAGTGACGTTGGCTGGCAGAGCCGGGTCCAGGGCTAGCATGGGCGCTATGATACAATGGGACAGCAGACATTCTGGCTTCACACTGCAAACAGAAACACAGACATATAAAGAGAAAGACAAAAGGTCACAAAACATCAAGATGGTGTCCACAACTCCAATCCAACATCACTACTTCTATCAAACCACTATGGCTAGTGCAAAACCCTGCTCTGTCTTGCTGCAGTTTGTACCACTTGCACAAGGCTTCCTTTGTGCTGTGGTTGCATCTCACGCCTTAATGTCTGTGGTCATAAGCCACCTGTTGTTGCAGATTGGTCGACAACACTGAGACCCATTCTCACAAACACTCAGTTGAGAGACAAACAGGAAATACCAGCAATGATGTCAAAACCCTTGATCTAAGACAACCGTAGTTTGTGTCTCAATAAGATGGTTCATCATCAACTCCCTGCCCTTAGCGTTTGGAAGCATCCATATTGAGCTAGATATGTAAAGAATCTGTGTGAAAACCACAGTAAATCTACAGTAATGTACAGGTGTTTCTATCTTATCACTCACCTGTCCTTCGGCAATTCAGTCGGATCACTTGCATTCTTCCCCAGCCGTTCCCTATGGTGAGAAACAGTCCAGAAAGTCAATGCACTGATCCATTAACGCATGGAATGTTTTGTTGGGGAATGTTCTAGTACTGTGATTGGAAATCGACCTTTGAGCTAACAGAATCTCCCTCTGGCAATATTAGTTAACTACATATTTGGTCCCCTAGTCTACACAACAGGACGAATGGGAACGATTAAATCATGTAATGTGAATAAGTACCCGCTTCCTTTACGTGCTAATGACATTCAGCGGACCACAGTAACCCTCTCTCCATCAGCCATTTACCAAAACAAATATGTTCAGCTTGCATTCACGTAATACTACTTCTGTAGCCGAATGTGTGTGTCGTGTAACTGAAGTCCCGGTGACCATGTGCAGTACCTCAGTGTTCTCTGCTCTTCCTTCAGCTGCTCTCTCACACCACGTAGCTGCTTCATCAGGTCGGTGTCCGTGCCATTCACCCAGGTGTACACCACATCTATGGGCATGGGCTGGCACAGCCTACAGCGGCACAACACCATAGAGAAGATACACATCAATTTCAAATCAGTAAACAGACAAAAGGAAGGATATGGAGTAGTGAATTGAGACAGTGAAACACTGGTTATCCCTGTAGTGGATAGAACTTGGGCAGGGAGGGTTACTCACCGAGTCTGGAATGATTTCCCAGCTACATTGTCTCTATACGAGTCAAACAGTACATGGTACTGATCCCTACTCCACTCTACCACCACCTACACACAGAGAGGGGGATGATATTATTAACCACTGAATGTGTTGTATACTTCTACATAACCAGCCAGAACAGGCCGTGCCTTACTTAACTTAGTGTAACGTCTCACACACACCACACACCACACACGTTAACTGCTGCATCATTGCGTTTGACAAGGGTTAGCTTGTTAGCTAGCTAAGCTACTTACTTCTCCAAACTGGAAGGCAGAGACCATCATGAGGACTATCCCTCCAAAGCAGAGGTACAGTCCATAGCGATGGGACAGACAGGTGTAGGTCTGTCTCTGCAAGAGTTTCAGTACTGAATTGATTATCACCATGGTTCTCCTTTGCAATCCATATCTCTTCAGTCATTCACCGAAGACGCAGGAGCATATCGGAGTTAATATAAAATAAACAATACAAAACGAAAGATGTCTTCTTTGTCACATGACACCTAGCAAAAACTGTCAAAGCACATAACCAAACATTGCACTTCCTTTATGGTGATGATGCGCCTTGACTCAAATGTTCCGGGTGCTGCTTTAAAAAAAACTCTATAGCGCCCTCTATCGACTAGGAGGAGTTGTGCTATACATTGTCCTATGCATAGAAATACACTGAATATATCAAACATTAGGAACACCTTCCTAATATTGAGTTTCTTTCCCCATTTGCCCTTAGAACAACCTCAATTAATCAGGGCATGGACTATTTTATTTATTGTTATTTATTTTATCAGTTTAAGTTGACTGAGAACACATTCTCATTCACAGCAACAACCTGGGGTATGTAATAGGGGAGAGGAGTGGGGATGAATGAGCCAATTGAAAGCTGCGATGATTAGGTGGCCATGATGGTACGAGGGCTAGAGAGGGGAATTTAGCAACCACAGAGAGTCAGGACACCCGTTTAACGTCCCAACCCGAAAGACGGCACCCTACACAGGGCAATGTCCCCAATCACTGCCATGGGGCATTGGGATATTATCTTAGACAAAGGAAAGAGTGTATCCTACTGGTCCTCCAACACCACTTCAAGCAGCATCTGGTCTCCCATCCAGGACCAACCCTGCTTAGCTTCTACAACATCAACAACACAAAGGAGCTGATCATGGACTTCAGCAGACAGCAGAAGGAACACGCCCCCATCCACATCAATGGGACCGCATTGGAGAAGGTGAAAAGCTTCAAGTTCCTCGGCGTACACATCACTGACAATCTGCACCGCCCGCAACCGCAGGGCTCTCCAGAGGGTGGTGCTGTCAGCCCAACGCATCACCGGGAGTACACTGCCTGACTATCAGGACATCTACAGCACCCGGTGTAACAGGAAGGCCAAGAAGATCATCAAGGACCTCAGCCACCCGAGCCACGGCCTGTTCACCCCGCTATCATCCAGCGAGTTCAGTACAGGTGCATCAAAGCTGGGACCGAGAGAATGAAAAACAGCTTCTATCTCAAGGCCATCAGACTGTTAAATAGCCATCACAAGCCGGCCTCCACCCATTACCCTGACCTGAACTTAGTCACTGTCACTAGCATGCTACCACCCAGTTACTCAACCCTGCACCTTAGAGGTTGCTGCCCTATGTACATAGACATGGAATACTGCTCCCTTTAATAATGTTTACATACTGTTTTACACATTTCATATGTACTGTATATACTGTGTTCTAGTCAAGGCCATCCTATTCAACTAGTGCTGTACATATACTATTCTATCCACATATTCTTCAGATATACTACATATTCTCTCCACATACTGTCCATAATGTCTATACTCCGGACTCCGACATTGCTCATCCTAATATTTCTATATTTCTTAATTCCAATCTTTTACTTGTAGATGTGTGTGTATTGTTGTGTATAGTTAGATATTACTGCACTGTTGGAGCAAGGAACACAAGCATTTTACTACACCCATAATAACATCTGCTAAATATGTGTATGCAACCAATACGATTTGATTTTGATTTGACAAGGAGATGAAAGCATTCTGCAGGAATGTTGGCCCATTTTGACTCGATTGACTCCCACAGTTGTGTCAAGTTGGCTGGATGTCCTTTGGGTGGTGGACCATTCTTGATACACACAGAACACTGTTGAGCGTGAAACACCCAGCAGCGTTGCAGGTCTTGACTCAAACCGGTGTGCCTGGCACCTACTACCATATCCCGTTCAAAGGCACAATCTTTTGTCTTGCCCATTCACCCTCTGAATGGCACCCAAACACAATTGATGCCTCAATTGTCTGAATGCTAAAACATCCTTCTTTAACCTGTCTCCTCCCCTTCATATACACTGATTGGAGTGGATTTAACAAGTGACATCAGTAAGGGATCATAGCTTTCACCTGGATTCACCTGGTCAGTCTATGTCATGGAAAGAGCAGGTGTCCTTAATGTTTTGTATACTCAGTGTAGAATGTATGCATCCCTCTGCAGGCCTACCCACTCAGATTATAATGAATAATGAAAGAAAGAAAGAAAGAAAGAAAGAAAGAAAGAAAGAAAGAAAGAAAGAAAGAAAGAAAGAAAGAAAGAAAGAAAGAAAGAAATCCATTTTGGTTCAGAAGAGGATGACAAAAAAAATGGTGTTCGTGTGTGTGTAGCCATTTTATGTAAAGCTGTGCGTCTTATTTTCTGTTACATGCGGAAATGATCTGAAGAGGTACCGAAGTCAGCCCACACTCAACATGACTGAAGTGCAATACTGTCTAGACCACGTGATTGCAAAATAACAGTTTACAGTATAGTTTACAGTAAGAGATGTCACTTTTTAGGTGGCCGATTAGACAAATTCTAATATTACTTCAAATCTAAACTCTGAGAAATATTGACAGAGGGGTTTTACCTGTCAGTATTCTGCATCGTATTTAGTCTTTATAACTTGCACCAAGGTCGATCTGTCTGCATGGTAACTTTTCCTTATTGCTGACAAAATGTTTTGGTTCATGGAGGGAATATGCTTTTTACCAACTTTTTTGGTAATCTGGTCATCTAGCACGTTTATTGTTTCCTACCTAATTGCATTGTTCGAGCATGATGTGGATGTTATCTTCCCGTATATAAGGTAAGATTATGAATATTTATCAGCAGCCTGAGCATTTTTATTTTCCACGAACTTGCCGTTCTTCATTAAACCGTAATAATAGCGTTTACTTATTATTATTTAAATCAGTGGGGGTATTGGAAATAATGTTTCTTTATTTCCACTCATCGAAACCGGCGATATTAACGGAAATCATATCGCATTTTATTTTGCAACAAAAATAAATCAGTTTCGTTTTCCCCACCACAATTGAACGCTGTACTTGGCTGGTTCCCAGTTCACAGCTGTGTAGTCTACAGCGTAGGGGCCTGTAATGTCTGGTGTGTGTCCTCACTTGACATTTAAACAGCTTTGTTTATTGAGCAGATAGACATTTAACACATATGCAAACTAAACATTACTAGGCATAGATAAAGAATAATGGTTTTACTAATTAGCGCTCTATTCAAACTATTCTGTAGATATACCTGAATTATTTGTTTGTCATCAAATGGTATGGTTTCACAATTGAAATGCAATTGTCTATTTGGTTAATAGATTATGCCAATGGTATGATTTTGCTTTTATTACATTTTTTGATTTAATTTAATAACAAATTATATCACTTTCTGTTCAGTTATAATTTTATGTGTATAATGATTTTTTTATATAATGTATTCTTAAAATTAAATCCAGATGATGTAAAATTACTTCCAGACATGGCATTAATACACACATTAACCCTGAACTATTCTTTCTTTAGTGACACTGGGGCTGAACCCCCAGAGAGCTGTGTCTTTGGCTTGATGACGGTCATCACTGCATTTGCAAGTGAGCACAGAAAGACACTAAAACCATGAAAGGGCTTTTTGTCTTAGTGTAACGGGATAGTTCAGCCAAATTACATATTTGGTTTCCTTACCCTGTAAGCAGTCTATGAACCATATATGACAGCAATCCATGCTTTGGTTTAGTTTCCTTGGCACTGTTTCCACATGCTAATGTCATGGGACGATATTAGCATTTTTTCATGTATCATGTTCAAATCATCTATAAGTGAATTTGTTGAGCTTCACACTTAACTTTAGATACTTCTGGATGATTTGGACATGACACCCGAAAAATACTAATATTGGTCCCATGATTTAAATGGGATTTGTGCCACAAATGCTGAAACATTAGCATGTGGAAACGGTGCTAGAGAAACTAAACCAAAGCATGATTTGCTGTCACACCTTGTCCATAGACTGCTTACAGGGTAAGGAAACCAATGTGTTATTTTGTCATTTGGGTGAACAATCCCTGTGAGAAACTCCATGGGTTTTTCCAGGTCAGACACAGTGCCAAGAGCTTTATTCACACTTCCCATTTTTTGAAAATGAAAGCAGAAATTCATGGTTAGACGGGGCTGGGATAAATGGTATGATATTGTATTATTACGTTTCACTTCAATATGTTTGTTTTTCTTTGTTACCTCTTTTTTAAGTTGCAAATAAATAAATAAATATTACAGCAGGTTTCACATATGCTACAATAGTCTACTGTGAGCGTATACTGTCTAAATGTGAAAAGTGCTAATAAAAACGTTCACGCCATGTGCCATGACAATTCCTCTACAGGTACGGCCACCATGTATGCCAGATACAAGTTTGTGGAGAAGCTCAATGAGACAGCAGGTGGTGTGCCTCCAGTGCTGAACCAGGCTGCTTTATGGATTGGAACGCTCTCTTGTTTGGGGATGTGTTTTGTCGCTACTTTCCAGGTAGGTTGCCACGGAGCACAAACATCAGTTCAACAACTAGTTTTGATTCACATTTGGCTGAGTTGTCAACTAACTTGAATTCAACAAAAAATGTCACCATCCCATTGGGCACAGAAGTCAATTCAATTTGCCTATTCAACTTTGATTCAACCAGTGTGTGCCCAGTAGGATGTAATTGGATTTAAGATAAAAGTTGGGTGAAATCCAATCAGTTTTCCATGTTTATTCAATATCATCACATTGAATTTCTTTCTTTAAAATGATATGGAAACAACATTGATTAAACCAGTTTTTGCCCAGTGGGTTGTCACCCCTTTAGTGAGAAGATGGAGGGGTTTTGTACCATTACCAAGTGACAGTGTGATATTCCATACATGATCTCTCTGGCGTGTTCTTTTTCCCCAGGAGACAACGATTACGGCAGTTCATGATGCAGGTGCATTACTCTTCTTTGTTTCTGGTGTTCTGTACACCATCCTCCAGTCCATCATATCCTATAAGGCCTTCCCCTATGGGTGTTCCTTGGCCTTGTGTCGTATGCGCACAGGAATTGCAACCATTGCCTTCCTGGCAGTTTTCCCCAGTATCCTTGAAAACAATAGTAACCCCTGGTGTCTAAATGATTTTAATCATGAATGATCATTGTTTTATCAAAGAAAATATCTCCTTAATTTTCCATCCAGCTGTTGTCTGTGCTGTCTTTGTGACACAAACCACAATGCATAGAGAAACAAAAGACGAGGTACAGTATGAGCACATCTTTACCAAGAACACCACTAACGTAACAACAAAGATGGACGACATTCTGGATCCGTATAGGCTTTATAGGCCAGAGAAGCTATACGTACCAATATCAGTCTCTATCCGACTCTTCCTGTCATTACAGGACTATGTGTTCCATCTGGTGAGTGCTGTGAGTGAGTGGATCGTGGCCTTCAGCTTCATCTTCTTCTTCTTCACCTACATCCACGACTTTAAAGTGAGTTTTCAGTCACCGCTCTGTCATTGTGGTGGGAATGATTTTTATTTTCCTTTATTTGAGTGTTTTTATTTCTCTTTGTCCTGTTTCTTACAGAAGTTCACTCTGAAGCTGAGAACAGAGTTTGTGGACTATTCCTGATGAAGCATTGATTTGAATCTTTTAATCTGAATATTTACTAAATCAAATGTATTTTTTCTACTTTTATAAAGCAAATGTATATGAGATTATCTGAATGGTATGATTTATTTCTTTATACTGTATCCATTGCAACATAACCTCAGTCTTAACGGTTAACCACAAAACAAACACATCCTGTGACATCCTGTGACATCCTGTGACATCCTAGATTAATGAAAGCGTTAACCCATTGTTCATCATCTGGTAGTACAAAGGTCAGTATTATGCAAGAAAATCACAAGATCAAGTTAATATAGAAACTTAATTTAACCCATCACCAGTTTATGGATAGAGGCTGTATGTACTCTTACCTACTCCAAGGTTCATCGTTTGATACTACTATGTAAATATTTTTCTAGTTAGGTATTTTGCTCAAGGGTATTGAGGAGGCATATCTATGGTATACCTTTGTAATAAAGTAACTCAAAATACATACAGGGCTATGTGTGACGTATTTCTATGTTCCAAACACAGTGTTTGAATGATAAGGCGGCCACATATCTTTAGCCAAAATGTGTTATTTATTTTTCAGGCTAAACTGCATAAACACTACAGGCCATACTTGTGAACATTAGAAAAAGTTTAAGTTCAAGGTTAAGTTTAAGCATCAGCCAATTAAAATCGTTGACATAGTGGCAAGTGATCAAAGTCTACATATTAGCTGTTCCCATTACATACAGTTTGTTTGCACATTTTGCACTATGCTAACCTCACCAGGTGGCTGTGATAATTTCCTGTAGGAAATACCCTATCAGCCAATTCAAATCGTTGATGTAGTTGGACGTGTTCCAACACTTGTTCATGGAAGCGTACTTAACTGTAGTACAACAGCGCTTACTGATAATCAAAGAAACTACATCACAAGTGTTTGACTGACTGGTCAAATTGCTCTCTGTGTAGATTTGTGGCAAGGGTTCAAATCTCACTCAAGTTTTTGTCCGCCTTTGAAATGTAGCATTACATTTACTGTGTTAGTGTGTTGAGAATGGACATAGCCTACAGCCAACAGCTTGAAAAGGAAGATTAATAACAATAATTAATAATTCATGATTGTAGTTTGCACTCTCGTTATCATCCTACAGGTGGCTGTATTGCAGTTATTTTAAAGAAGTTTGTCATGAGTCCGGACTCGAGCCCACGCTACAGTCTTTAATTAATGGAGGAAGACACTTGACTGTATCAGTATCAGATTGTGAATTATTTATATTTGAAAAGGTCATCTAACTCTCTGGTTAGCATTTTATGTACTATAGGAACTCAATAATATAGCTATAGCCTACATTCATTCACATCAGATAGTGTACGCCTTTTGCTATATAAACTATTAATGCACATGTAACTTTGTATGGTATACTTCAATTCGACAATGTTTGCGATAGGCTATTTGTGAAATCAATGTAAAAATGCAGACCGACACATAGGCTACTGGCACTGCTACATACATAATCATCACTACTATAGTATAGGCCAGTGGCGCAACCTTCACTGGGGACGGGGGGACGGACATGTATCCCCCACATTCTGAAATGTCATTTTTGTCCCCCTCAGTTTTATAGTTGGAATGTGATACAAAACAAGGGAACGGTGTGCGTTAGGACAATGCGGACGGCTAAGCTGTTTGGAGTCTTTATGGATAATAAAATATATATTGTGGCAGACCAGGGGGTTTGGTCAAGACTTTTACACAGATCAGACACAGACAGACAGACAGAGTAGGATTAGCTCGGTTTCAAGGGTGTTTATTAATATAATAATTCAAAAAGAAAAGGATAGGTCTCCCTCAAGAGACCCTCTCCGGGATACCATCTTCTGGGCTCCGGGTCTTGCTGTATCCTGTCGGGATCAAAACTGTAATCACTCCTGTTACCTCTGTAACCATCCCCAACTATACGGGAGTCCTTTCTTCCCCCACTCTCTCCCTGTGTGCTTTATGGGCCTTGCACAGCTGGTGCGCAATCAGCCCTTGATTACTCACCAACTCCCAATCAGCCCCAATTAGTCTTGGCCGGAAAACCCGTCGAGACCTGGCATGTCCAGCAGATGGAGCCATCGCCACGTGATGTATACACCGTCTGTCACCAGGCCTCGACGAGTCTCCCCCTGGTGGCTGACCTGCTGTACACCACAATATATATTATGTACCCCTCCACTTCTAAAACCAATGTTGCGCCCCTGGTATAGGCTATATTACATACATGTGTAGCAGTGGAGGCTCCTCAGAGGAGGAAGGGAGGGGTCCATTTAAAAAGTTATAATTTTTAGATAAAACTACTAAATATAATCACATCACCAAATAATTGATTAAAACACACTATTTTGCAAAGGTCTACAGTAGCCTCAACAGCACTCTGTAGGGTGGCATCATGGTGTAGCCGGAGGACAGCTAGCTTCCGTTCTCCTCTGGGTACATTGACTTCAATACAAAACCTAAGAGGTTCATGGTTCTCACCCCCTTCCATAGACTTACACAGTAATTTGACAACAAATTATGACAAAGGTAAGTATTGCGAAAAAAAATCACAAGATCAAGTTCATCTAGACACTTAATTTCACGCATCACCAGTTTATGGAAAGAGGCTGTATATACACTTACCTACTCCAATGTTAATTGTTTTATATTAGAATGTAAATATTTTCCTAGTTAGGTATTTTGCTCAAGAAAAACTCTTGTTTCTCATGGTATTGAGGCATATCTATGGTATACCTTTGTAATAAAGTAACTCAAAATACATACAGGGCTACTTTATGTGTGAAATATTTCTATGTCCCAAACACAAAACCCAAATAGTGTTTGAATAAAATGATGTCCACATTTTTAGGCAAAATGTGTTCTTTATTTTTCAGGCTAAACTGCATAAACACACAGATCTCAATGCTGCTTGCCTTGCGCTTGTGAACAAAGTGCTCTCCAGTCTAACACCTCTCCATCTACCCTCTTTCATAATCAATTGAAAAACTCCCATCACTGCAGTGTTCTGTCCAGAGACGACTACAAACAATGTGAAGATGATTTGGATCTCTGAGCATTTGTTTGGATAAAAGGGATGTTGTATAAAACTCTTGACTTAAAGGCCAAGGCATAATGCCTTCACAACAGTGGGATCCAAGGGCCTGAAAGGCTTGCTAACATGGTTAGATCTGGGATTAAGTTGCATCATTTTAGAAGATTGAGGTGAATTCACATTAGGTACTACTGCAATACACGGTACCATTGCAATTGACACATTGCTCACAACTAGTGGTGTTTTTTCCCATGATATATTTACCCAAAAGTGCAATTTCCTTAATTTGTTCTTCACATTGTTCACTCCAGGAACAGTTACATTTCGCAGCTTAATGTCTCAATTAAAAATGACGAATCGGCCAGAGAACAGTCAACATTTCTGCATGACATTCTTCATACAGCAGTTGTAGTGTAAAGCAGTACCCATCAAATGTTGTCACAAACATTATGGAAATGATACAACATATCCCCCTCTCACAAGTGTAACATGCAGACATCACTGTCAAAATAAAACAAATGTGACTAAAGCACAATTACATTTGTCTTTTAGCAGACACTCTTATCCAGAGCGACTTACAGGAGCAATAAGTGCCTTGCTCAAGGGCAGACAGATTGTTGACTCGGATTCCAACCAGCAACATTCCGGTTACTGGCTCAACTCTCTCAACCGCTAGGCTACCTGCTGCCACACAATCTCTTTCAAAGGCATTACAATGTTCACATGATATTGACAAAAGGGGCAGAGGCATGTATGCCCAGGTGCAGTCTAAAGGAAAGAATGATCAATTACTAATCGATTATCTGGTTGATACTTTCCATGGTTGTCATTCCATCTGTTTTACTGCTAAACTACATAAAGACACACCATGTCCAATCAAATGTTTCAGGAGAAGAAATGGAAACAAAAATATAACATCCACAAGATCAGTGGCTGACCTGGATACAAACATGATCAACTCTTTCTCGTTTACATTCACTCAATCTACAATGCATTTCAGATACTTAATCTGCCTGCTTTTGTAAGTCCCATGCCTCCCTGGAGATCATCCACAGAAGTGGGAATTTGTCTGGTAGCACTGTTGTTCTGCCTATCAAGCACACACTGGCATCTAGTCCTTCTGTGCCCCTGCAGCAGCACAGTGGAAAAGGCCTGGAGCACAGATGACAGGGAAGGAAGTTCCCTATAGGCAGCTTCATGGCTGAAACAGCAGATCAATCGCTGAAAGATGAGTCACTGCCATCGTCACTGTCATCATCTTGATCTAGTGTGTTCTTTTTGACGGCATCAGGCACAGGTGCATCTGGTGTGCTGCAAACAGAAACATGTATTCGAAGTAACAATGGTGATTCCTACATGTAGGACCACCATTTTGTCATCAGAAAGATTCAGATGTGGGGTATAAAACAAAACGTATTGGATTACGAGGTATGAGAATACAGATATTTCAAAGACGTAATGTAAGCACACTCACTCAAGCAGGTTTGGATCCAAACCTTCCTGGACCATTTTATTCTTTATCGCCATAACTGGAACACCCTGTTTTTGGATAGTTTTCTACATTACTGATTTAATTGAACAGATGTCATATTCTGTAGAAATGTGAAAATGTATAGAGACCCACCACTTGCACCATCTTGAGATATCTGGCATAGCGTGGGTCCTTGGCCACAGTCATCCTATTGTCTCCTGCTGCCTCTGCTGCTCTTGGGTCTGGTATGTTTGGAGAGGCCTACAAGAGAGTCAATACTGCAATTCAGTATTTCCATCATGCACAAATATACCAAGTCTTTAAGTTAATGTTCAATCAAAATGGATATGTTGAAATCCCAGGAGGTTGGTGGCACCTTAACTGGGGAGGACAGGCTTGTGGTAACGGCTGGAGCGAAATCAGTGGAATGGTATCAAATACATCAAACATGGTTTCCAGGTGTTTGATGCCATTCCATTTTCTCCCAGTCTCCCTTGCAGATTTTCTCAAGCGCTGTTAAGTTAGATGGGGAGCGGCGGTGAACAGCAATCTTCACGTCTTTCCACAGATGTAATGGTATTCAAGTCTCGTCTTTGGCTGGGCCACTCAAGTACTTTGACTGTATACTTAGGGTCATTGACCTGTTGGAACGTAAATCATTGCCCCAGTCTAAGGCCGTTTGCAGGTCGTCCACCATGCTTCACAGTAGGGATGGTGTTAGACGGGCGATGAGCTGTGCCTGGTTCTCTCCAGATATAGCGCTTTGCATTTAGGCCAAAGAGTTACATTTTTGTCTCAGATCACATAATCTTTTATCTTATGATCGCAGTCTTTCAGGTGCCTTTTTGCAAACTCAAGGTGTGCTGTCATGTGCCTTTTTCTCAGGAGTGGCTTCCGTCTGGCCAGATTGGTGAAGTGCCGTAGAGACTGTTGTCCTTCTGACAAGTTCTCCCATCTCAACCAAGGAACTATGCAGTTCTAGCAGAGTGGTAATTTGGTTCCTGTGACCTCCCTGGCCAAGGTCCTTCTTGCCCGTTTGGTCGGACGACCAGCTCTAGGCAGAGTCTTGGTAGTTCCATATTTTTTCAATTTCCCAGTTATGGAAACCACTGTACTGTTGAAAACTTTCGACACTCTAGAAATAGTTTCAAACCCTTCCCCAGATATATGCCTCATCACAATTATATCTTGGAGCTCTATGGACTTCATGGTACAGTTCCTGCTCTGACATGCACTGTCAAATGTTGGACCTTACATAGACAGGTGTGTTTCTTTCTAAATCATGTCCAAACAATTCAATTGGCCACAGGTGGACTCCAATCAAGTTACTGACATCTCAAGGATTGGCTGCACCTGAGCTCAATTTGGAGTGTCATAGCAAAAGGGCAAGAATACTTACGTAAATTAGATATTTCTGTATTAAATTAGCAAACATTTTTAAAAACATGTTTTCACGTTGTCATTATGTTGTATTGTGTGTAGGTGCATGAGGAAAAAAAATATTTAATTCATTTGGCATTCAAGCTGTAACACAAAATGTGGAATAAGTCAATATGTATGAATACTTTAAGGCAATGTATGTGTGTGAGTGTGTGAAGGGGGTACCTCAGGAGGTGGCAATGGCACAGCCAAAGCTATAGGGGTCTCTGGTTGACTTGGGACCACAACTGCGACTGGACCATTGACCTCTGTAGCTGGCCGCTGACCAACACCCGCCACCCTGACATCCTCCAAACCAGGAATAGAGGATAGCTACATAGAACAAAATCACCATGTACTGACATTATCATATTGGTATGCCCAGAGCAGCAAAACACATAACAGTACAACAACATCAAAGACAGAGTAAAGTCCTATCTTATTGTATACAAAACACATACCTTTGCTTCCAAAATGCTGAGGGTAGTTTCAATCTGCTGTATCCGAAGAGATATGCATGCAAGTTTCTCTTCGCAAACTGTCGAAAAACGATTGAGGAACCGAACAGTGTGCACAATGAACTGGTTGAGATAGGCAACGACTCTCCTCTGTTGTATGGCTGGGACCTGTGACCATATCATTCAGTATCATGGAAAAACTGCAATGTTTATTTACTTACAGAGATGGGGAGTTCAAACACATTTACTACACATACTCATTAGATACAACATTTACTTGATTACATTATTTGGCTGGGAGTCATTCAGCTTGTTTACAAAACAAGCTAAAGCTATCATGGCTAATTTAGCTACAGTAGCCACCAAGATATCTTCGGCTACGGAAACCACTCACCTTGGTCAGATCTATTCCCGATCCCACAATCGGTAAACCGTCCTCGTCCATGTTTTTATCGTTTTGGCAAACTAACGGTCAACTCGCTATTACTTTGTTTAATAGTAATATTTTACTGACAATCTGCAAAAGAGAGATGGGAATTGTAATACGCTTCATGTGACTTCACTGTGATCCAAAACGGACGTCATTATTATTCTGCTCTTCCGGGTATATCAGCCAATGAGGTGCTTAGTTTTTCTTCTTCTTTATTGGAAATCAAAATGAACCCAAGGCTGAAGGTGCATACCTCCATCACCTGAACTGGAGGGTTAACAGTTCATTGCCACAAATGCAGTGTGTTCAATACACCACAAGGAGGGAGTACAGTATAATGGTTAATAAATGTGCAGCGTCTCAAAACAAGCCCCAATTATGTTGATCCAGGCAAGGAGGACTTAGTTACTGTAATATGGTTTGCAGAGATGATGAGTTAATGGATAAAGCCATCAACACAAATTATTTGACAACTTAATTTTGATGGCGCCTCAGATTCTATAGTATTTTGGAGACAACCCACAATGTGAGTGTACATGTGTTGCATTGGATCATGCCTGATTAGTTGTGAACTATTACTACATAGGAAAGCAGCAGAACCAATGAAAAACAAAACAAAGGAAACCGAAAATGCTGTCCAACGACCTCAATCTGAACTCTAAAACGATTCCAACCGTTTGATTTGAATGGACTTGTCTGAAATAAGAGCCCCTTAAACCTGATGTCAGCCAGAAATGAAACCCTCTAACCTGACCTAAGAGCAAACTGAAGCCATAGTCCATGCCTAGTACTGCCCACCTGATCGTAAACAAGTCTGAAAGCCCAGTCCATGCCAATTCAACCTAGTTCAACAGGCAGGAAGAGTCTCTGCCCAGTTTCAAACAAAATTGTTATGATGCTTCTACACCTGCATTGCTTGCTGTTTGTGGTTTTAGGCTGGGTTTCTGTACAGCACTTTGAGATATCAGCTGATGTAAGAAGGGCTTTATAAATACATTTGATTTGATTTGATTTATGAATAACTCAACAAAAAATCTAAGGTGACCTCCTGAGTCAGACCCTATCCAGAGAGTGTTGGGAGCAGATCACTTTTTAAACCAGCAGCATATTGATTTATATGGGACTGTAATTGCTTCAGTGTGTCCTGGATGACTCCCCCATAATTGAGGCCTGGCAGAGCCTCTTCCCTGGACATACTCTGAGCCAGGCAGCTGGCAGAGGAGTACCGCACCCACTCCCCTCCCCTCCCCCTCTCCTCCCTACCTTCCGCCAGGGAGTGAGCAGTGAATGGTTACCCCCTTACCCCCAAGCCACTCTATCATATCGTGAGGAGTGAACTGCTCTGTCAGAGCTTCCTGTGCTTGGCCCTCCTATGTTGAACATAATAAACGGCTCCCTATCCACCGGATGTGTACCAAACGTACTAAAAGTGGCAGTAATAAAGCCTCTCTTGAAAAAGCCAAACTTTGACCCAGAAAATATAAAAACTATCTGCCTATATTGAATCTCCCATTCCTCTCAAAAATGTTAGAAAAAGCTGTTGCACAGCAACTCACTGCCTTCCTGAAGACAAACAATGTGTACAAAACGCTTCTGTCTGGTTTTAGACCCAATCATAGCCCTGAGACTGCACTCGTGAAGTGGGTAAATGACCTTTTAATGGCGTCAGACCAAGGCTCTGCATCTGTCCTCGTGCTCCTAGACCTTAGTGCTGTTTTTGACACCATCGATCATTACATTCTTTTGGAGAGATTGGAAACCCAAATTGGTCTACACGGACAAGTTCTGGCCTGGTTTAGATCTTATCCGTTGGAAAGATATCAGTTTGTTTCTGTGGATGGTTTGTCCTCTGACAAATCAACTGTATGTTTTGGTGTTCCTCAAGGTTCCGTTTTAGGACTACTATAGTTTTCACTATATATTTTACCTCTTGGTGATGTAATTATGTAATTCAGAAACATAATGTTAACCTTCACTGCTATGTGGACAATACACAGCTGTACATTTCGATGAAACATGGTGAAGCCCCAAAATTGCACTCCCTGGAAGCCTGTGTTTCAGACATAAGGAAGTGGATGGCGGAAAATTTACTTTTAAACTCGGACAAAACAGAGATGCTAGTTCTAGGTCCCAAGAAACAAAGAGATATTCTGTTGGATCTGACAATTCATCTTGATGGTTGTACAGTCGTCTCAAATAAAACTGTGAAGGACCTCGGCGTTACTCTGGACCCTGATCTTTCTTTTGATGAACATATCAAGAATATTTCAAGGACAGCTTTATTCCATCTTCGTAACATTGCAAAAATCAGAAATGTTCTGTCCAAAAATGATGCAGAAAGTTAATCCATGCTTTTGTCACTGCTAGATTAGACTTCTGCAATGCTCTACTTTCGGGCTACCCGGATAAAGCACTAAATAAACTTCAGTTAGTGCTAAACATGGCTGCTAGAATCTTGACTAGAACCAAAAAATGTGATATTACTCCAATGCTAGTGTCTTTACACTGACTTCCTGTATAGGCTAGGGCTGATTTCAAGGTTTTACTGCTAATCTACAAAGCATTACATGGGCTTGCTCCTACCTATCTCTCAGATTTGGCCCTGCCGTACATACCTACACGTACACTATGGTCACAAGACGCAGGCCTCCTTATTGTCCCTAGAATTTCTAAGCAAACAGCTGGAGGCTGGACTTTCTCCTATAGAGCTCAATTTTTATGGAATGGTCTGCCTATCCATGTGAGAGACGCAGACTCGGTCTCAACCTTTAAGTCTTTATTGAAGACTCATCTCTTCAGTAGGTCCTATGACTGAGTGTAGTCTGGCCCAGGGGTGTAAAGGTGAACGGAAAGACATTGGAGCATTGAACCGCTCTTGCTGTCTCTGCCTGGCCGGTTCCCCTCTCTCCACCAGGATTCTCTGCCTCTAACCCTATTATGGGGACTGAGTCACTGGCTTACTGGTGCTGTTCAATCCCTTCCCTAGGAAGGGTGCGTCACTTGAGTGGGTTGAGTCACTGACGTGATCTTCCTGTACGGGTTTGGCGCCACCCTCGGGTTCGTGCCGTGGGGGAGATCTTCGTGGGCTATACTCAGCCTTGTCTCAGGGTAGTAAGTTGGTGGTTTGAAGATATCCCTCTTGTGGTGTGGGGGCTGTGCTTTGGCAAAGTGGGTGGGGTTATATCCTGCCTGGTTGGCCCTGTCCGGGGGTATTGTCGGGCGGGGCCACAGTGTCTCCCGACCCCTCTTGTCTCAGCCTCCAGTATTTATGCTGCAATAGTTTATGGGTCAGTCTGTTATGTCTGGAGTATTTCTCCTGTCTTATCCAGTGTCCTGTGTGAATTTAAGTATGCTCACTCTAATTCTCTCTCACTCCCTCTCCCCCCTCCCAGAGGACCTGAGCCCTGGGACCATGCCTCAGGACTACCTGGCCTGATGACTCCTTGCTGTCCCCAGTCCACCTGGTCGTGCTGCTGCTCCAGTTTCAACTGTTCTGCCTGCGGCTACGGAACCCTGACCTGTTCACCGGACGTGCTACCTTGTCCCGGAACTGCTGTTTTCGACTCTCTCTCTCTCTACCGCACCTGCTGTCTCTAACTCTGAATGCTCGGCTATGAAAAGCCAACTGACATTTACTCCTGAGGTACTGACCTGTTGCATCCTCTACAACCACTGTGATTATTATTATTATTTGACCCTGCTGGTCATCTATGAACGTTTGAACATCTTGGCCATGTACTTTTATTTTCTCAACCCGGCACAGCAAGAAGAGGACTGGCCACCCCTCAGAGCCTGGTTCCTCTCTAGGTTTCTTCCTAGGTTCCTGCCTTACTAGGGAGTTTTTCCTAGCTACTGTGCTTCTACATCTGCATTGCTTGCTGTTTGGGGTTTTAGGCTGGTTTTCTGTATAGCACTTAGTGACATCGGTTGATGTTAAAAGGGCTTTATAAATACATTTGATTGAGAGCTTCCCATACATGTTTCACACAAACACGTTCATTCTGCTGACAGGGCTTTCTGCAGGAGGGAGTACTTCACTATAGGGATACCTACAGAATTAACAGGTTTCTTACTTAGAGGGGGTCCTCTGAGAGTGTAGTGTGGTGGGGCATAGACAGCTTACGGTAATTAAAAAGTTATGTTTCTCAGGGTTTTTCCTACATCAAGAGCACTCGTTGAACTACTGGCAACTTGTGCATACTTGAATTGTATTGGTATGATTGCATCACCCAGGATTTGCATAGTGTTCACTGTTTTGACAGAATCCTGTGTCTGTAAGCAAGTTGACACTGATAGGATGAATAGTCTCAGAGGAACTTTCCTATGTGCCGTAAAAGAGAGAGTTTGGGAATTTTGACAATGATTAAATAATGACAGCATTATTAAACATTGATAATAAATACATGGCTCTTAATAATAGAACTGCAATGCTGCAAGTTGAGGAATAGCTTTCTCCTGTATCACAATTTCCATAGATATTGACCTGATACCCTGGTAGCTGGGTAATATTTGCTTTGTTAACAAAATTTCTGAATGTCTTCTGAGTAGGGTTTTATAATTCCAGGAACTTTCAATAAATTCCTTGGTTTTTCAGAAATCCTGGTTCGAGGATTACGGACTTCCTGCTTATTCCCTCCTGACTCCAGGAATCCTCCGACCAGAATTTTCAGAAAACCAGGGAATTTATTGAAAGTTCGTGGAATTTGGCAACCCTACTTCTGAGCACACTAGGCTATTTCTGCAAACGTTCTCTTTCTGGAATCCAGCATGTTCATCAATCTGACACGGATAGTTAAACTATTATAGAACAGTATTTAAATTGGGATTTGATCATCAACAGGCGCCATGGAATTTCCTGCCCACTTCACCGAAACATTTGTGACCCCTACATGTTGCTGTGGCAACGGCAAGTATCAAAACAAGCACCCCTCTCGCTCTGCTGCTCCATGACGCACCTTTATTTCTTCCATATGAACAGACATGGTATGGCACCGAAATATGATTTTGATATCCCATGCACACACATCAGCACCACACCCCACTTTTTCAATGAAACCCACTCCACATCACTGAGTAGATTAAATACTGGGAAAAAAACGAACTTACCCCATCTCTCACACAATGAATAGCTTAGTTTGCTTAGTTCATATGAATATTTTTGGGTTGAAATCACTGATCAGAAAAGAACAGCCTAACTCACAGAGCCATCTCAAACTAATCAAGAGGGAATAGTTCACCCCAATTAAGATCAATGCTATGAAGGAGAAGAATGAAACAGGGTTGAGAGCACAGAGTCTAACTGCTCTCTCAGCCCCCTGTGTGTCCTCATGTGAACTTAAAATGCTTATCTTTCTCATATACTCATCTGTATGCTGGACCATTGTCTTTACCTCTGGCCTGGCTGTTTGGCAGGTCAGTCCAGACAGAGGACGCTGTCAGCACCTCTTCCCTGTCCAGAATCCCTGTGAGTGAAAACAAGCCTTTTCCTGGTCAATGAGTTCAAGGGGGCGGAAGAGACAGAGAGAGAGAGACAGAGAAAGTTAGAGAGAGAGAGAGAGAGAGAGAGAGAGAGAGAGAGAGAGAGAGAGAGAGAGAGAGAGAGAGAGAGAGAGAGAGAGAGAGAGAGAGAGAGAGAGAGAGAGAGAGAGCGAGAGAGAGAGAGAGAGAGAGAGAGAGAGAGAGAGAGAGAGAGAGAGAGAGAGAGAGAGAGAGAGAGAGAGAGAGAGAGAGAGAGAGAGAGAGCGAGAGAGAGAGAGAGAGAGAGAGAGAGAGCGAGAGGAGAGAGAGAGAGAGAGAGAGAGAGAGAGAGAGAGAGAGAGAGAGAGAGAGAGAGAGAGAGAGAGAGAGAGAGAGAGAGAGAGAGAGAGAGAGAGAGAGAGAGAGAGAGAGCGAGAGAGAGAGAGAGAGAGAGCTGGCAGAGGTACAACCCTGAATGCTGCATATTGGAGTGGGCAGGAGAAGGAAAGAAAGGTCAGTCTACTACTGCATTGGGGGATAATCAGACAAGAACAGGCCATCATTATAGCCATACCCCAGTAGTAATGATAACAGTCATATTTGTCATAATTCATGGAAGTGGGACTTATAATCACCTGAGAAGATGGTTGCCAAATTAGATGAGCTTTTCATCAGAAAACACTGATTGATAGCGAGGTTTCTGTAAGTTTCTTGGAACCAGAGGAGTTTTATTTTGATTTCCCTGATTTGACAAGGTCAGCTCAAGCAGCTTTGTCTTTAATCAGGGGTGCATCATTGTTTACTATTATATGGTTACTCATTACCATGACACAATACACAGCAGGGAGTGAAAATGTGTATGGTGCATTGTGCTCCTGTTTTGTGCCATTCAGCATTTTGGATGATAATGCCCCAATGTTCTGAACTGAAGAGAGAGACAATGACTTAATGTTGATGACAATACACCCAATCTGCTGGAGCTGTAGCTAAGCCAGGGGCAGGGAGGACCTTTGGAGGCAGTAGGCTTTGGGGTGGATAGGATGTTTGGCTTGATCATAGTTATCAAGGCATCTTGAAACCTTTTATATTCCCTGCTGTGCTCATCCACTTAACACTGGTAATAGTGTTATGCATAACATATTGCAATGAGTGAAAACGGTATATGAATGTAGGCACTATCTGCCCATATTAGGTTTAAATAGGTGAATTGAATGTCCTCATACACCCTGCGACGTCTTTGAATATGCTTGCATGTTGTGACCCACTTTGGTGGCATTATAAGGTGTCATGTTTGCCTGTTTGTGTCCACGCACTGCCCTCTCTAGATACGTCCTTGTTTATGTGATGCGCTGAACACTGTCTGAGCTAACTGGAGCTGTGCTGCTGATGTCCTGCTTTATGATTGGGTCAGCACTGATCTCCTGTTTAGTGATTGGATCAGTGCTGGCGAAATCAACCCTCTTTAAGCCCTGGGACAATTAGGTAGTGGTCTTTCAAAACACTGCCCTTTATTGGGAAAAAGAGGATTGTCCTATTCAAGGGCATACATATTTTCCATGGAAAGAGTGTTGTCAACAGATACTGGGACACATGTCAATTCAAGGGGACAGCAAGGTGCAGATTCACAGATTGGGAAAAAGCCCACATTTGGTCTGTCAAGTGGCAATACATTGTTCAGTGACAAACACTGAGTGGTCATAATATTTGCATTGTAAAATAGGATTTATTGCCATGGTGTGCCATGGTGTGCATGCCATGGTGTGCACAGATAGACCTGACAAGAGGACATTTAAAACTACATGTATAAAACTACATGAATAATCAGGTGGTTAGATGTAGGATTTTAATCCTGATGACCTGAGGACAGGGATGATATTCACATATATGAATATAAACGTATATGAATTGTATGAAAAAAGAGACCAATGTGCAGGCTATCCATTAAAACTGTTGACTGTGTGTGCACTGTACATAAACACTCAAATATTGTAGTTTATGAACATCTTTAAATCATGATGATGAATCAGCCCACTAAATCAAAAGTTGGAGATAGATATGTATGTAATAGATGGTGAATATGAAGACACATAGCCTACATGTGCCACATAAATTACGCACGAGCGCTTCATGGACAATAATTATATTTTCCAACGCCTATAACAACTCATCCATGAGATTTCTACACATAACAAGCTTTGAGAAGAGCGGTTGGTATGGGTCTAGCTCTATCTTGAACTACTAACCAAGCCTTAAAGAGATCAAAATTCAATCCCATTCTAAGAAAAGTATCAATGATGACGTTATTTGAATATGTGCCCAAAATCCTTAATGAATAACTTAGGATGAGGAGAAGGCAAATGCTGCCCCAGCTGTTTCCTGTTGAAAATGTCTGTGTAATGTAGATACATGTGAGGGATTTTCTCTCTAAATCCGTCTCCTGTTCGCTAAATCTCACTTCTCCAAAACGATCCTGCGCAATGGAACAAAGTCGGAATATTGAGATGTGACATTGCCTGCATCTTACCTTGTTTCTCACTGTTTTTAATGACTTCAAACAAGTTCATTTTTGCTGGGCTTTGTCGTGCGGAGACCCGTGGGGATGTCTAGCGGTCATTTCTTTCAGTGGCATTTATGTGATGTCTTCAAGGTAACTTTAAATCATTTCCTTTGACATCAGAATGTCACCTTACTTACTCTTTTTTTTTTGTTTTTTTTGTTGCAAGAACCAAACTGATTTATTTGCAGTATCAAAACACAAATTAATAAAGACCCATGTTTGATTATAGCAGATGGTTTTAGTTCAGGGATTTAAGGTACAAATCGGTTTTATTATAGACTATTTCAAAATGTCTATCAGAACATGTCAGCAGGTAGATGTGCATGCATTTTCTGTGAGTGCACGTTTGACTGTTTTCACATAGACATTCTTTGTAGCCTAGCTATAACATTTACTTTAATTGACTTTACGAAAATAAGGTTATGTTGGCATGTCTGCGTGCATGAGTTAACACACTCGTGTGGATGTTTCAATGCGTTTCCAACATGAGTTTCGACACGTTTGCGCAGTGCGCGCTGACCGGTGCCGTTTCCATGAATATAAACCACTAATGTTGCTGCATACGTTACTGAACTTTCAAAGTAATTTCTGCTGACTCCGCATTTGGATACCACATTGGATTGTATGAAAACAAACAATAAGGAAGGGCTTAAGGCGTTTAAGAATGCGCCCTTTGGGCAGGATAACTATGTGGTAGAGGTTGTGATGTATACGAATCCTGTGTATATTCTCTTTATTATGTAAATTTGTCCCGTTATGCTTCATCTGCTGGGTTTGGCGCGTGAACCGTTTTCCATCTCATGTTTGGATAGGCAAGATCCTTGGCTCTGTGGCTCCTGTCCTGAGCGATCGTTTTTGGAGCTGAGAATGAGAGAAACCAAGGGCATCATTGCATTATCTTAAAACTAAGCCTACTTAAAGAAGATAAACCACTGTTTGGGAACAATCGATTTTAAAGATATCTTATCGCATTGATTGATTTCTGCATTAGTTTTATGCATACCTTTCACTCTCTGTGACTAATTCCTATGCAATTGTTCTTTATTAGGACACCCCAAAAGTTGAATTATCGGGTTGTGAAACATCACTGTCTGATGGCTGCAGGAATATTATCAGTGAAATAGCCTACCGACAAGATAATGATGTGTATGATCTTCGAACCGGGAAAGCACTCTCTCCTCAGGAAGCGGCTCGTGCAGTCACCGCTCCATACATCCTAATATGCTTGTAAGGGTTAATACACTTCAAGGGCCATACGTACGTAAGTCGTGCGTAAATCCTGACCAAAACTCATAGACTGGTATTATTGTAGGCTCTTTGTATTATGATTGTGCGATTGTTTTGGACGTCACGGTTCCATAGACACCTGTTCCTTCACTTATTGTGAACCTATTAGAAAACCTAGCTATATATTTCGCGAATGTATAGTAATCAAAATGACGATGGTGTTGAAATAGGCTGGTGAAGGCATATGAAATCACTGCCATCAAGTTATACTGACACTGGTGAAATAGGATATGGAAGGTGAGACTGACGACATTCTCTGCCTGCCATGCCCTACTAACTGTGCCCTTCTCCCCATTGAACGCAGAGTGCGATGTGCTGTGTCTCCTGTACCCACACCCTCTCACTGCTGCTGTGCATCCTAACCCTGACTTCGGCGGCAACAGGGGCGGGGCCCGAGACCCTGTGTGGGGCGGAGCTGGTGGACACGCTGCAGTTTGTGTGTGGAGAGAGAGGCTTTTATTTCAGTAAGTGCACCTTTTATTTATTCATAAAGGATTGCTGCTGCTCCATTCTCCCAAAGCGCTAATGCGCAACCTCATAAATTAAACAGTATCAGATCTCTCTCATCTGGCCTTCACTTTCTAATAATCATTCCCTCTGTCTTTTTCCTCACTCCTATTAAACATTTCAGCTGTAGACTTATCAGATTTGAAAGAGTTGATGAGTATAGATGCCTATGTATATTTAGTCTCTATCCCTGATTGTGATGGACTACTGACTTAGACTAATGGAATATATAGAATCTTGAAGCAGGAATGGGGTTCTGGGGGTTGCTGAGAGGTAAATGAAGTGTAGAATGATGTTAAACAGCTATATGTATATTATTCTCATTGAAACAGCTGCCGGGTCTATGGAGATGGGGTTTTAAGTGGAATTGAGGCTGACTATCTGTAAGAAGGAGAAGGGAAAGACATAAATGTTGCAGTGAACTTTTTTTCCACCAGAAATGGGGAAAGCTACCCAAAGAAAACCATCCGCTAAGAATCCAGGACTTAAATCTCCTATTTTCCATTGGAGGCACAAAGGCCAGAACAACATGCAATATATGGCAGTACTGAGCTGTGTCAAGGTGTTGCGTTCTCCCACTCATCAGTAGCCAGTGTTCCTATGATATGGACCCTGATCCTTCCCTCAGGGGACTACTTCTTCCCATTAGAACCATGGACTCAGAAAGGTTGTGGTTTGGCTCATTAGTGCCATATACTGAATGTGGTGCCTTGAGGGTCCCTAGCTGGTATTGAATGAAATCACTGCACATACAAGTGTCAAGTCTCTCTTTACCACCTCTCCAAGGCTAAACAATTATTGTGCACCATCTTTTTGTATCTCTGACATTGACATATCAATACAGCTCAGAGATGTCAATCATCTTGAAAGAGGCTCTATGCTCCAACTTAATCAGACTTAATTGAAAGTTCTCTTGAGGGGGTGGGGGGTTTTGACTAGTTATTATATTTGCGTGATAACAATTCTTCTGGGAACTTGATGAAATATTTAATATGTGTAAAGACTTTTGATGAGGTGAGAGACGATCTGGGAGATGTGATGATGTGAGACTGTGAAAGGGGTTTATGAGTTCTCTGAGTGTTTAAGGGATTTCTGCACCTTTTTTATCAATCAGGCTACTTCACTACTTCACATGGCCTATGTAATATAATCTTGAGTTGCCAGAACTTGCTGCATTGCCTTGTATTTGGAATAGAACTGTATCTTCAACAAGATTATTCTATGATGATTAATTGATGAACCGAACAATGGACAGAAATAGCAAATCATTCCTATCATGAACTCACAGACCTCAGATAGACCTTATTTGGCTCTGGGAAATCAATCTGTCGAGGTTTGGAACTAGACTGCATACCTCCATGTGACTATATACTGTACTGTGCGATCATTGAGCTGCAAAGTGCCCATCCATCAATGCCTTGTTCTCGTGTTAAAAAAGGTACATTGAGTCGAGGACATTTCAGGCACACTCCATTCTTTCTGGAAAGGAACATTGAGGTATGTACAGCAGGTGGCTCGCTGTGTGGACAGTATGTCTCTCTCTCCTGCTGTCAGATGGAACCACATGTATAACAATGAGTCTTTAAGTGAGATATCTGGGTTATCCATTTTCGGCTCTGTCGTCTCTTGCACTGGGAAGTGTGACAGCTCCGTGCGGTCGTCAGGTCTGGTCTGCTCCCGACCTGAACTCTTCTCCTCCAGTCTGCTGCACCATGTTGAACTTGGTAGCCACCATAGTGATGATGTGTCCCCAGAGTGTTGCAGCGACACTGGGCTTTCTGCGGGCTGAGACGCAGGGCCAATCCACCTTACCCACCATGTCACTGCTAAAGTAGCCTCACTTGCATTTCAAGACTTCAGATTTCATTACCTTGACAGAAATGTGAAATACTACTCGGTGGAAAAATATTTTATTGAAACAAAATGTGGTCTGAAGAAGAAAAACTAAATCCACAACCGTAGTCAGTTTTTCCAATTATTAGCCTGACCTAGAAATCCTCAGTTGTCTTAGTAATGCTTTAGCAGGCAAACTCCTCCCGGGTTGAGTGGAGTAGAGTGGATATACAGACATACCATGAATCTGGTCTTCGTGGGGGTCTTTTGAACAGAATCTGGGTAACCCCAGTTTGCAAATAGGAACACTGGACGACAGGAAAATTGTGAGGAAAATCGGTAGGAACATTCTCTGATCAGTGGGGTACTGTAGATTCTCTGGAAGACATGAATCAACTCTTCCTGAGCTTTTATTCTATATCACACCCACTTCCTGTAATGTACTCTGGATGAAGCTGGTTATTCTATTATGAAGAATTTCCTCTCACAGTCTAATAGTGAACCCCTATGATGCACCTACACTCCAGAGGACTAGGATGTGGAAAATTACAACTGACTAAAATGAAAAAGGACTTCTATGGCGCACCACCTTTCTCTTAGTAACTCCATAAATACAATGTCATGGCATATACCAAATCTCTAATGTGGATGATGCTGGGAGTATTCGGAAATGTATTAGTCATATACATTTTAGTCAGAAGGAACCATGTCAGGGTCAGAGATAAACCTATTCAGCAAACGGCACAGAGATTCAGCCACACAGGGCAATAGACAAACCAGTCTTGTCCTTTTTGTCTCATAATGCCATGTCATAAGCCACTAGCTCAGAGAGAGTTGTACATGAGATACATTTACAGTCGAGATGAAAACGAATTCAGATTGGCACTGTGCCAACGCCCTCCCAACAGCATGTAGTTTAAACAGAACGAGGAACAGAGGAGGGGAGTAAATTGCTTTTAAGCAGCCATTGATGAGCCATCCTATCCTTTCTCAGCCTTGTTTGTCTCTCTGTGTCTATTCTATTTGAAGCAGCTGGAGTAGGAGAGTGGAGAACGTGTAAACAGCACATCAGCCTCACTACACACACAGCTAGGCCTTGTCCCAGAGCAGCAGGGGATTATGGGGGATTACAGGATGATCAGGATGCCCCCCTCCCCTCCACCTCCCCACCTCTCTAGTTTTACACACTGGACCTGAACACACACACTCAGCAGAAGGCACTCAGCACTAAAGAAAGAAAGGCCTCCTGCTTGCACTTTGTGTGCACTTTGTCACTGTGAAAAGGTGTTGTTTTTTCCATGGAGTGCTGAAATGAGAACGTTGACCATCCTCACTAAAGAACTACTCTGCAGAACAAAGAGACATCTCAGGAAAAGGACAGGATGGGGATGTTAGATTTGAGTTCTGTCAGTTTGGAGTCAAGACACAAAGGTTTGAGATGAAATAAACCTGTTCTATTGGAGATGTTGGCCAGGCTCGACCATAAAGAACTCGTACAGATATTGTCCACATTGTGCCCACATTATTATAGCCTACAGTTTCATCTGAGGCCTCTACTTAGGTCTAAAACTGAAACTTAAACCTTGGTAAATGGTTCCTAGACTGTAACTAGCCAGAGCTAGCCAAGCTTGCTATGTCACATAATTTTGAACTGCCTGGCCCATCCAGTCTATCCCATACCACGAGACCCTAACTCACTGAGTTAGGATCCTAAATGCCCTTACATACTGGCATTTAATTACCTAACAAAAGCAGACAAAACCTCAGTTGAAAATGAGAGGGAAATTTAGCTAGGCTATAAACTCTTTGTGGTACCAGTGATAAAGAGGTAGTTTCCAGGTCTATAGCAGCTTTCGTAGACCCCGACAATCCATAAACTCCCTGACACTCCACAAGCAGTGCGCTGCACCGGTTCCAAGAATTCACTGTTTTTTACTATCCACAGCGAGGCTGTAAAACTTAGATCCTTTCTGTGCCCACTCTGGAGGAGAGCCTTGTCTTTCCAGCCTTACTCGTTTGAGGAATGTGAGCTATGTGCTGCAGTGTCTCCAGCATAGCTTTATCCAAGTAGCAGGATGGAGCAGTGAGTGGCCTGCCTCTTTGACTTTTGTCTCAGAAGTCGTTCAAATATACTGAACAAAAATATAAACGCAACATGTAAAGTTTTGGTCCCATGTTTCATGAACTGTAATAAAAGATCACAGACATTTTCCATAAGCACAAAAAGCTTATTTCTCCAATTTTGTGCACAAATTTGTTTACAGCCCTGTTAGAGAGCATCACTCCTTGCCAAGATAATCCATCCACCTGACAGGTATGGCATATCAAGAAGCTGATTAAACAGCATGTTCATTACAAAGGTGCACCTTGTGCTGGGGACAATAAAAGGCCACTCTGAAATGTGCAGTTTTGTCACACAAGACAATGCCAGAGATGTCTCAAGTTTTGAGGGAGCGTGCAATTGGCATGCTGACTGTAGGAATGTCCATCAGAGCTGTTGCCAGATAATTTAATGGTAATTTCTCTACCATAAGCCGCCTAACCACGCCAGCCTAGGACCTTCTTCACCTGCGGGATCGACTGACACCAGCCACCCAGACAGCTGATGAAACCGAGGAGTATTTCTGTCTGTAATATAGCCCTTTTTTGGGGAAAAACTCATTCTTATTGGCCGGCTAATCCGCTCCCAGGCCCACCCATGACTGCACCACCTGCCCAGTCATAAAATCCATAGATTAGATCCTAATGAATTTACTTCAATTGACTGATTTCCTTATATGACCTGTAATTCAGTAAAATCATTGAAATTGTTGCATGTTGCGTTTATATTCTTTACTTCGGAAAGTATTCAGACCCCTTGACTTTTTCTACATTTTGTTACATTACAGCCTTATTATAAAATTGATTAAATAGTTTTTTTTCCTAATCAATCTACACACAATACCCCATAATGACAAAGCAAAAACTGTTTTTTTTTTAATGTTTGCAAATTTATTATAAATTAAAAACTGAAATATTCCATTTACATAAGTATTCAGACCCTTTACTCAGTGCTTTGGTGAAGAACCTTTGGCAGCGATTACAGCCTTGAGTCTTCTTGGGTATGACGCTACAAGCTTGGCACACCTGTATTTGGGGAGTTTCTCCCATTCTTCTCCGCAGATCCTCTCAACCTCTGTCAGTTTGGATGGGGAGCGTTGCTGCACAGCTATTTTCAGGTCTCCAGAGATGTCAGATTGGGTTCAATCCGGGCTCTGGCTCAAGGACATTCAGAGACTTGTTCAGAAGCCATTCCTACGTTGTCTTGGCTTTGTGTTTAGGGTCGTTGTCCTGTTGGAAGGTGAACCTTCGCCCCAGTCTGAGGTCCTGAGCGCTCTGGAGCAGGTTTTCATCAAGGATCTCTCTGTACTTTGCACTGTTTATCTTTGCCTCGATCCTGACTAGTCTCCCAGTCCCTGTCGCTGAAAAACATCCCCACATCATGATGCTGCCACCACCATGCTTCACAGTAGGCATGGTGCCAGGTTTCTTCCAGATGTGACGCTTGGTATTCAGGACAAAGAGTTCAATATTGGTTTCATCAGACCAGAGAATCTTATTTCTTATTGTCTGAGAGTCCTTTAGGTGCCTTTTGGCAAACTCCAAGCGAGCTGTTATGTGCCTTTTACTGAGGAGTGGCTTGCGTCTGGCCACTCTACCATAAAGGCCTGATTGGTGGAGTGCTGCAGAGATGGTTGTCCTTCTGGAAGGTTCTCCCTTCTCCACAGCGGAACTCTTGAGGTGGTTACAAACTTCTTCCATTTAAGAATGATGGTGGCCACTGTGTTCTTGGGGACCTTCAATGCTGCAGAAATGTTTTGGTACCCTTCCCCAGATCTGTGCCTCGACACAATCCTGTCTCAGTACTCTACGAACAATACCTTCGACCTCATGGCTTGGTTTTTGCTCTGACATGCACTGTCAACTGTGAGACCTTATATAGACAGGTGTGTGCCTTTCCAAATCATGTCCAATCAATTTAATTTACCACAGGTGGACTCCAATCAAGTTGTAGAAACATCTCAAGGATAATCAATGGAAACAGGATGTACCTGAGCTCAATTTTGAGTCTCATAGCAAAGGGTCTGAATACTTATGTTAATAAGCTATTTATGTTTTACATTCTTTGTACATTTGCAAAATCTTCTAAAAAACTATTTTCGCTTTGTCTTTATGGGGTATTGTGTGTAAATTGATGAGGATTTGTATTAATTTAATCCATTTTAGAATAAGGCTGTAACGTAACAAAATGTGGAAAAAGGGAAGGGGTCTGAATACTTCACGAATGCTCTGAACATAACAAATAAAAACCTCATAGCAACTTCAGCATGATCATGAGCACAATAATGGTAGTTAAAGGTACGGTTTATATTTCAACCCATGCCTCTCTGCTGTTGTGGCACTACCATCATGCTGTGGGCGGCAGGTAGCCTAGTGGTTAGGGCGTTGGGCCAGTAACCGAAAGGTTGCTAGATCGAATCCCCGAGCTGACAAGAATCTGTCATTCTGCCCCTGAACAAGGCAGTTAACCCACTGTTCCTAGGCCGTCATTGTAAATACAAATGTGTTCTTAACTGACTTGCCTAGTTAAATAAAGGTTATAAAAAAAATAGACTGCCAAAAGGTCAATGCTGCTTGATGAAAAGATCCCTCTAGCTTGTGTGCATCTCAGACAGGTTGATCTTAACAGGCTGCCTTGCTCTTCAGCTAAGACATTGTCGACTGACCTGACAAGGATCCAAGTGGGATCAAAACCTTGTCTTGTGTGCATCTTAATAAACCACTGGGGAGCATTACAGAGTTGCAGACATTCCTTCTTTCAAGTCATGATGGAGCCTCTCTCTACGCAGCCAAACAATTGTTATGCAGCGCTTAGATCTAAATCTAATCTATTCAAACTCATTCACCCTACAAAAAGGGCACATGGGCCCCCTTCCATCCAATAGATGTGTGCAACAACACCAAAACAAAACTGCACCCTAATCTGTAGTAGTGGGTGTCTGTCTATGACACCGTGACACAAACAAAAGACGTGTAGCCTACCACTAATCTGCCGTGCCCTGAATGGCTGCGACCAAACTCCAAAACAATAGCCTTTACCAATCACCACGGATCCCCCTTCTCAAACAGCCTCTGTTTCTCACACTGTCCACCGGGCTGGATGGCCACACCACACGGCAGGCAGGAGAAGGTTTGTCTGAGTTTGTTGACGACAACAGCACACAGGACGCCAACTCTTTGTTCATTAGGGATTACAGTCAGTTATCCCTTGAAACGTGGCACTTAAAACCTTCCAAAACCTATTCCACCTGATTACTGATGCTTTCTGCTTTTTACAACCAGCTACAGCTGATTCTAATACATGTTAAAATCTGCATCCAGATGATTTTTCTCTCCTCTCCAGCTGTTTGTTTAGAAGGTTACAGGTTATTTTGAGAATAATAGCGGATGTTCATTTGGAGGGCTTTATTGGGAGGGATTGGAAAACAGGGCCAGCACAGTCGACTCCTGGCTCACAATACAACCTGTCTGATTGAATAATCACAAGCTCGGCCTCGCAAGAAGGCTTCCCTCGTCATGAAAATTCCTTGTTACACGTCAGCAACAATGGTTAAGTGACAATTTATCATGGTTTATTCTGACTTAATTACAACATGCCATTCAGTAAGCGGGGGTTAAAGATGCACTCCGCGATCTTAAGCACAAAAAAATTGCATGAATTGGATTTGTAACATATCAAACAAAATGGATGACATAGTACATTTAAAAAAAATGTATTGTCACATACACTGGATAGGTTCAGTGAAATTTGTTGTTTTAGAGGGTCAGCCAAATTAGGGTTAAGTGCCCTGCTCAAGGGCACATCGACAGATTTTTTACATTGTCGGCTCAGGTATTCAAAACAGCGACCTTTCGGTTACTGATAAAAATACTCTAACCGCTAGGCTACCTGCCGCCCTACACAATGGAATGACGTAGTACACAAAAAGCAGGGACCCGTTTTGGCTCGTGAGCACCACTATCAAAACTACTTGCTGAAATTATACAAAAGTTATCTTTAACTGGGCCCAGCTGAGGACAGAAAGAAAGAAAGTCCTAAAATAGTCTTCAAACAATGAGACCTGCTACCTTTCATTCTCAAGGTGAAAACTGGTGTATTCCACATGCAGTTCTCATTGTAAAGAGGCTATAACATGGCCTGATTACTTATAGCTTCATTGTGGTGGTCAAATCCTCAAAACAATGATTGACCTTGTTGATCCTAACATAGTTGAAGCTCATCATACAGGGGATGTCTGGGGTCTATAACTATAGACCTT
This sequence comes from Salvelinus alpinus, assembly GCF_045679555.1. NCBI lineage: Eukaryota > Metazoa > Chordata > Actinopteri > Salmoniformes > Salmonidae > Salvelinus > Salvelinus alpinus. The sequence continues at coordinate 32,214,918 of NC_092096.1, read as the reverse complement.
GGGTGAGAACTAGCTCTTTGTACTCTTAGACTTAGAGCACCTTGCCTGCTGAATCAACTATTCTTGCTGTCCAGTGCAGCACCTTCAACCTTTTAGCCAGTATAGAACCCTCTCACCTTCAACCTTTTAGCCAGTATAGAACCCTCTCACCTTCAACATTTTAACTAGTATAGAACCCTCTTACTTTCATCCTTTTAGCCAGTATAGAACCCTCTCACCTTCAACTATCCATGAACACACACTATATCTCATCATCTGACTTGAGATCAGTGTTTTCTCTCACACAGTACAACTCCCTCCATAATCTTTCTTCACACTGTACCCAGGGTCCTGACTGAGAACTGTGGAGAGATGCATCTGTTTCTGAATTGGAGCTCCTCTCTGTCCAAAACAACATTGTCAAGATAAGGAAGGCATAGAGCAGAAGTTAATGCACTTTGTCAGCACTGGCAGGCTCCCGGGCCAAGAGCTATTAACTCTGAAAGGGAAAGGCATTTCCTCCTTGTAAATGCCATATTACATTATTATTATTTCATTTGGTAACAGGGAAAAGCCTATCAAGGCTATATTGCCCGAGGTGAGCGGGGAATTGTAAATGGAGAGTGGGATATTTTTTTAAAGGCCACTGAAAGAAAGTGGGTTTGGAGAGAGGGAGTCGAAAGCTGTTGGCATTCAGGTGTCAAAGCAACTCCTAACTTCCTCCTCCCTACCACTCACATCACTGTAGAAGGTGACTTGGGCTCTCAGAGAAGTGCTCAGATTCCGATTCATACTGAAGAGCACCAGACCTCCAAGTGAGCCTCTCTGGCTTTTCACCACTGGAGGCTGGTGAGGGGAGGACGACTCATAATAATGGCTAGAATGGAGTGAATGAACTGATTTCGAACACATGGAAACCATGTGTGGGATGTGTTTGATAACCATTTCATTTATTCTCTTCCTGCCATTACTATGACCCCCCCCACACACACACACACACAATTTAGGTGCCAACAACTGCCTGTTTTTTGCACGTATGGGAACTATGGGTCTAGTCATGGTTCAGGAAAGCCATATAGTTGTTAGTAAACAACAGCATGGCTGCATTGTAACAGCATCCACAGTATCCAGAGTTCAACTGGCTCTGACATTGTCAGCAATAAAGGGCTGCTGGGTTGCCATGTGAAAATGTGAATGAAACGACCAACCCGTCCGCCAGAGAGTGTGACTTAGGCCTGGGCCTACTTTCTCTGCAGGCTGATTGGGCCCCGAGGGGTTGAGGTTTGGCCTAATGGGTATAAAATGTCCGAACGTGATATTCTCAATGTTACGGTGACCGTGACCTTTTTTACTGCCTCACGGCTGCCAAAAAGGGTTCGCACAGTACAATGCGATACCCTGTAAATTTTGCAGTGAGGAAATCAATGTCATTAACACTGTCCATATATCAGAATAATCAAGTCCACAACCATGCCGTTAGCACTCAGCTATTACAGAGCCCAGGGTCTGGCGCACAGCCACAAATGATTACAGCTTTTTGGATTAATTCGGCTCAAAGATATAAAACCTTCCAGGACATCTGCACTAAAGAAGTTGGTCCATATCCAAGACTGTAATGGGTTATGTTGTATATGATTCCATTGGCTCTTTTAAAGCACCTGTGGTTGACTTAACACACCCGTGACACAACACTTAACATGCCTATGACCTCTCCCTTTACCTCAACGTTTAACTTCGACCTATAACACGAAGACAAACATACACGGAGGTCCAAAAATTATAATCCTAAGCAACAAGCTGTCTTCAGTTATCTTTTTTATTTACTTACAGAACAAACTGGAACGACAGCTATCCTTGCTCTTTACATGCTCTCTGCATGCTCTCTACATGCTCTCTACATGCTATTTACGTCTTCACATGTAGTAACACAAATTCTTCTTCCTTTCTGTCCCTCAGGTAAACCAACGGGCTATGGCCCCAGTTCACGGCGGTCACATAACCGTGGTATTGTGGACGAGTGCTGCTTCCAGAGTTGCGAGCTGCGGCGGCTCGAAATGTACTGTGCCCCTGTCAAGTCTGGCAAGGCAGCTCGCTCTGTGCGCGCACAGCGTCACACAGACATGCCAAGGACACCTAAGGTTAGTACTGCAGTGCAAAACGTGGACAGAGGCTCAGAGCGTAGGACAGCACAGCACCCAGACAAGACAAAAACCAAGAAGGTGAGCACAGCACCAAACAGATATACATTATAAGAGGATGCACAGTTGACATCAGCGAAACAGAATGGACATAGATATAGAACATTGTAGTGGGTCTTTCAGTATATTTGATTTTTAGATCATACAGTGCATTCAGAAAGTATTCAGACCACTTGACTTTTTCTACATTTTGTTATGTTACAGACTTATTATAAAATTAATTAAATTATTTTCTCTCATTAATGTACACACAATACCTCATAATGAAATATGGGTATGACGATTGGATATGACGCTACAAGCTTGGCACACCTGTATTTGGGGAGTTTCTCCCATTCCTCTCAGCACGTCCTCTCAAGCTCTGTCAGGTTGGATGGGGAGCATTGCTGCACAGTTATTTTCAGGTCTCTTCAGAGATGTTTGATCGGGTTGAAGTCTGGGCTCTGGCTGTGCCACTCAATGACATTTAGAGACTTGTCTCAAAGCCACTCCTGCTTTGTCTTGGCTGTGTGCTTAGGGTCGTTGTCCTGTTGGAAGATGAACCTTCGCCCCCAGTCTGCAGTCCTGAGCCCTCTGGAGCAGGTTTTCATCAAGGATCTTTCTGTACTTTGTTCCATTCATCTTTGCCTCGATCCTGACTAGTCTCCCAGTCCATGTTGTAGAAACATCTCAAGGATGATCAATGGAAAAAGGATGCACCTGAGCACAATTTCGAGTCTCATAGCAAAGGGTCTGAATACTTACAAGGTATTTCTGTTTTTAATTTTGGATACATTTGCAAACATTTCTAAAAGCCTGTTTTTGCTTTGGCATTATGGGGTATTGTGTGTAGATTGTGGAGAATTTTTATTTATTTAATCCATTTTAGAATAAGATTGTAACGTAACAAAATGTGGAAAAAGTCAAGGTGTCTGAATACTTTCCGAAGACACTGTGTGTCAGGCTTTTTCCAGAGCACTCCAAGTTAAGATGTTAAGGCTAAGGCTGCTGATGAGGACAGAAAACACCAATAACTGACTTTTACCCCTTAGAGAGTGGCTAACTATTCCATTGTGGACAATAAACTACCACAGTGGAAAGCAAATGTGTCATATCTGAACGGTTTTATTATTTTTCCTGACAGAAACCTTTATCTGGGCATAGTCACACATCTTGCAAGGTAGGCTGTTTGTCCTTCACTACTGCAGTGGTACTTTCCTACTATAACTACACAGAACAAAAATATAAATGCAACATGCAACAATTTCTAAGACTTAACTCAAGAGTTACAATTCATATAAGGAAATAAGTCAATTGAAATAAATAAATTAGGCCCTAATCTATGGATATCATATGACTGGGAATACAGATATCCTAAAGAAAAGGTAGGGGTGTGGATCAGAAAACCAGTCAGTATCTGGTGTGACCAACATTTGCCTCATGCAGCGCGACACAGCTCCTTCGCATAGAGTTGTTCATGCTTGTGATTGTGGCCTGTGGAATGTTGTCCCACTCCTCTTCAATGGCTGTGCGAAGTTGCTGGATATTGGCGTGAACTGGAACATGCTGTGGTACACGTCAATCCAGAGCATCCCAAACATGCTCAATGGGTGACATGTCTTGTGAGTATGCAGGCCATGGAAAAACTGGGACATTTTCAGCTTCCAGGAATTGTGTACAGATCCTTGTGTCATGGGGCTCACCCACACTTCTTCCCAGTACAGTTGAAACCGGGATTCATCCGTGAAGAGCACACTTTTCCAGCCAATGACCATCATAGGTGACAATTTGACCACTGAGGTCGGTTACGATGCCAAACTGCAGTCAGGTCAAGACCCTGGTGAGGACGAAGAGCACGCAGATGAGCTTCCCTGAAACAGTTTCTGACAGTTGTGCAGAAATTCTTTGGTTGTACAAACCCACAGTTTCATCAGCTGTCCGGGTGGCCACAGGTGAAGAAGCCAGATATGGATGTCCTGGGCTGGCGTGGTTACACGTGGTCTGCGGTTGTGAGGCCGGTTGGACACACTGCCAAATTCTCTAGAGAGGAATAATTTGAGAAATTAACATTCAGCTCTCTGGCAACAGCTCTGGTGAACATTCCTGCAGTCAGCATGCCAATTGCATGCTCCTTCAAAACTTCCGACATCTGTAGAATTGTGTTGTGTGACAAAACTGCACATTTTAGAGTTGCCTTTTATTGTCCCCAGCACAAGGTGTACCTGTGTAATGATCATGCTGTTTAATCATCTTATTGATATGCCACACCTGTCAGGTGGATGGATTATCTTGGCAAAGGAGAAATGATCACTGACAGGGGTGTAAACAAATTTGTGGACCAAATTTGAGAGAAATAAGCTTTTTGTGCATATGGAAAATGTCTGGGATCTATAATTTCAGCTCATGACCAACACTTACATGTTGTGTTTATATTTTTGTTCAGTGTAGAATATAGCATGCTATGATTGGTACCATGACTACCATCATATGTGATGCATACTTGTCTTTGTTATAAGTAGCTGTTTATACCTTCGTTTAGTAGATACAAAGTCAATGACTCCTTGGCCAGGTTACAACAGAATACAGTCAGCATATATTGACTTCTTTGTGAGAGGGAAGGAAATACAGGCACAGAATTTAATTAGTAATAAATCCCAGTCCAAACGAAGTAGTCAACCCAACCAGAAGAAACGTTTCTTTCCTCTCCCTTAGTTTCCCAATTCCACCTGTGTGTCCATGTCGTCCTTTTAAGCTTGGACTTGGTGCATTTTACAACTCTCCTCAAAAAAAGAAAGCCATTAGCGAAGGGACGGAGGACTAAGTGGTTTTTGTGGTAGACCCATGGGCACTCTCTCTCCCAGACAGATTATACTTTCATACTGTACATTTTGTGCTGAAACCCTGGTCCTCAGATTGCAACAGATTTGTGGCATGCTAGTTACAGAGGGTAACGGCATGCATATAATCACATTGATTTATTCATGTGCAGAGGGACAGTGTGTTGAATGTCAGTGCCGCTCTGGTGGCTTGTGGTTTAAATATGACCTATCAGCTCTGGTAGGGAGGATACTCGATACTGTACTGTTTGTGGATCTTTCAATATAGCAAAAGGTTATGAAATCATCACCCATTAATTGTACAGCTGTGTTGTTCTAGGCACAGGTACTGGGTTTGGACCCAAAGCTGTTTTTTTCCCACTCTCCTAATCCACTTATCTAATGTTTCTCCTCCTAAAAATCTGTTCCCCCTCCACCCTTTTCAGGAGGTACATCAGAAGAACTCAAGTCGAGGAAACACAGGGGGAAGGAACTACCGAATGTAGAAGAAGACAGAAGCTAACGGACAGGCGGACAAGGATGAGAGAAGGGTGTGCCCATACCTGGTGCCCCTGTGGAATGGTTCACTGTAAAACAACAAAAGGTGGATAATGGTACAATGCTAATGGTAATAAGCTTTGTGTGTAATGTCTCTAGCTGAGAGTTAAAGTGCTGGGGTTATATGAGAGGTATTTTGATTATTTTATACACTGCACCATTTCATATTGGAAGGAATTATATTCCATGTCAAACCAATGTAACAGACTAGTTTAGCTGCTTACACATCAAAGAGCTTCTTCTTCTTATACCTCCATGTGTGAGCTGAGCTATAGTGTCCCTGGTGGCCTCTAATAGGCTCTGTGCTACATACAGCCAATAGGAGGGCAGCCAGCAGTTTTACCTGTCTGTCTATGGGCCATCCTCTTTACCTGAACTCTGAAAGAGTTCAAGCTTTACACTGAGAGGTTGGGCCATGCAAAGTAGTCGGGCTATTGGATAAGTAATCCCCCCATTCTCATCTAACAACCACTGCTTTGATAATATATTAGAACCTCAATAAGAATGTTATTTCAGCTTCAGTCAGTTCTGGCCAAAAGATGATTTCACAGTTGTCACGTGTTTCATTAAGGCTATTTATTTACTATTGTCTGCTTCAACAGACAATAAGCGTATTACATGCAACCATACCATAAGAACCTGGCTTTGAGGCAACAACATGACCAGAGACCTATTCTGATGATACAATCTTCTTGTACTGCTAAGCCATTCTAGTGAAACTGACAGTAATATTATATTCTGTACTGTAAACAGAAAGTTTTGAGGAGATTCAATTTATATTTAATTTGTAAAGACTCACCGTAGATTCTCTGGGTCTAATATGTGGTCTGATTAAAAATGGATTCTAATGCAGAGGACAGGACAGAGGGGCGCTAAAAATAGCCAGCTACAGGAAGACGATTAATGATTGATTTCACTTGGCCTGCATTATTTTATTTTGTTAGCTTAGGGAGGGAACTTTGCTTCTTCTGTATGAACATGGACTGCATGGATTTTTCATAAAAAAGCGATAAAATGAACAGCAACACATATAGTTCACTCAAGTGAATGATATGCAACTCAAATACTGTTAGAAACACAGAAACACACCTACAAATAAACAGGACTGCAGTTGAAAAATGCTGTGCACACACAAACACAGTCCGTTTTGTGGCTAAGCCACTCAGAGCTCTGCTACTGTGAGCAAGGTTCACACACTGGTTCCATCAGACCATGTTCTGAGAATTCCTGTGTTTGTGTCAGGATTACAGAGAGTAATGGCTGTTTGCACAATCTGGATGCCTGACAGTCTTACTGTACCATTTCAGCAACCTGACAACCCATCACATCTCTTCCTCCTCTGTCAGTGTATAATCAACCAATACTCCCATTTATGTTATCCTATGCATTCTTCTACTATTATTGTACATGATGGTATCATATAGCAAAACCGTATTAAGAAAATCCTATCCACTGTATAATGGTGCTATTTTGTAGTTTGTTACTTGCAACGGTGGGCTAAAACAGGAAGAGAAAGAGAGATGGCAAAGCTTATCGTTGGAGGTCGTCCCTTTTGCACAGCCTTGTGGCCACCATTTTATTAATAGTGTTTTTATTTGTAAGCGATTTCAATAAGGTAGTAGTATAAGCGAGCAAATGTCTTTGTGTGAAATCTGTGAATGCATGAAAACAAAGTATCATGTTGTGGTCCCAAGAAGGCAAAACGCTATTTTTTCTACTGTTTTTAAATTATTGTTACTCAATATAGATCCCTATGCCAAATAACTTGACAAAAAGCACTGTGAACTGTGATCCTTCAATAATATTAAGGTGTTAAAAGTCATAGTGTACTTTTGTTTGTCCTGAACGAAATGTATGTAAACGCACCACATTGATGATCAGAAAGCCAAGGCATTAACGCTTACGAATATGTATGATTAAGGTTGAATGATTTGTTTTGTAAAACCATGCCCATGTGTTAAAGAGCTTAAGTGACACAGTGAATCAGATCTGGTTCTCAGCTCCCCACAAAGTAAGACATGTTATATTTATTACAACCTTTTACAATTTTGGGCTGTTGACGCATTTGGACATCAATAAAATGGGATAGAAATGATCAAAAAAGTATTCAAATGACAGTCTGACCTAAAGTATTAATGTGGTACTTATATCCTTACATCTATCAGCAACCCACAGCTGTAATCATCACCACATACAATACAATGTAGTTGTTGTGTAGTGGTTAAGATTAGTACTCCATCTTGTCCATTCACATATAGCTACGGACGATATTGCCAGGTGAAATGAAAGCCAGGATGACCTCTATGGCCGCATCCCATTTGACCCTCCGTGAGATGCATGTATGTGGTTTTAAAACCTATTATCAGCACGATTGTCCTTCAGTACCATATCACCAGACTGATACCAAAGATCTCAGCTAAATTAAGACACAATCTAATTCAACTTGCATTGTCAGCTTTGTATTTAATGAAAGACAGTTTAGGTAAACTGACAACTGTCAATCATAAACTATCACATTTGATCGATTTCTCCATCCATCTGATCAGCTGTTCAGCTATGCTAATGCTGCTTGAGTAATACAAGTGTAGGTTTCATTCATCCCCTGAAGCATACGCTGGTCAGACTGACCCCAGTTCAGTTCTACACTCTTAGGCTTCGGCTGTCCCCATAGGAGAACCCTTTTTGGTTCCAGGTAGAACCCTCTGTGAAAAGGGTTTTTCGTGGAAACAAAAGGGTTCTACCTGGAACCAAAAAGGGTTCTTCATTGGGTTAACCTATGGAGACAGCTGGAGAACTCTTTTAGGTTCTAGATAGCACCTTTTTTTCTAAGAGTGTAGTTCTCCCTGAAACAAAGCTGAAGATGGAAGTTTATCATGTGGGACTTTGTGGGACTGTCAATATGCAGGCATAAAGGATAATAATGGTGGCCTCTTGAGAGGCAGCGACAGAGGAAAGCTATGAGCATGATAGAATCTAGATTTTTAATCCAGTTATCTGACTCCCAAAACACTATTTTGACTGATTCTTTGTCACCATTTATCTCACAATTAGCAGATACAATGTCACAAACAGGAATGAAAACTGTATTTTGAATTACATATAGGAACTTGACTCTATCAAGCGCTCTAGAATAGGAAAACATTTGAATTGATTGCCATGGGATTCCAAAGCTCACCATCATCTAAGAAACTGTTTAATTACAGCGCTGTTATTTCTGGTGCTCGATTGCCTTCTGTAGAAAATGTTTAAATACCAACAGATTGTTCACCATTCCTGCTGAATAAACCACTTATCAACATTATGACAACGTCTGGGCACTTATTTCATATCATTTGTCATGCTCATGTCAGAAGGTTCTGCAGGCACGTTTGAGAACCATTTGAATATCCTCCATTAATAAAATAACATGAAGATGTTTTTACCACTGTTACTTGGCAACCAAACATAAGAAGAAAAACATAAACAGCCAGGTGAACGGTTTTCTTTCTTGTATCAGTATTTGGAGTATAATTGATCACCATGTCCCTCTCGCTTGATGCAAGGGAAAACCAACCAATGAACGTCAAGTATGAATATCCAATGGATGTAATGAAACAGAGAGGTCCAGGAGACTTTCTACAGCAATGCTTCTTATTAACACACAATTTTCCCTATTATGTAATTATAGCACAGTAAGCTATCCACAGCAAGGTCAGACCTGCAAAATAAACCTTGGTGTCACCGACATAGACATTAGTGTTGCATTCTAACAAAGCTCACTTTTGTCTCTCTGAGCATGTGCAAAAACTATAAAAAATCAATTATGTCTGTCGGCTGTATGTCAACACACGATTCAGATTGGAGATCATTTCACCATCAGTCTGAAACTGAATACACACTGGATGACAAAGTGATACTTCCTAAAAGATGGCATGTACCGCCAAGGCAAACAGAGTCGGTGTGGGTTCACTGAGGGGAGAGCTGCGCCTGTGTTTTCAGCTTTTTAGAGGACGGACGGCTCTGCAGTGACAGGACAAAGCTTTCATTCGCTGTCAGCACTTTTTTATGAATATATAACCAAACATTTAAGTCATTTTCACAGATAAATTGGCCTTCTGGCTTCCATTCAGCAGACATAACAGTTTCAAGTGTGGAGCAGGGAGTTGGCAAGTGTCTGGCCCGGCAATCCTGGATGGTATTTCATCCAAGCCTCTCAATGACTAATACAAGATCAATTATTAGGCCCGAATAGACAAATTGCAGTTTGCAAGCTTGCAGGATTTAGAGTTTAAATAAATCTCCAAGAAACCTCTGCTGGATACAAGAGGCTGGGTATTGGGGTAACTGCATGGGGTGGTTTGGACCACAATGACCACACCATAACAAATCAGTTTATCATCATAATTAACTTTTATACTTCATAGTAAACTACTGATTCCTTACTAAATGAAATTTTCCTCAATGCTGTATTTATGTAAAAAAAAAAGTAGAATCTATTTAACATCTGCGGTCTAATTCCTGATTTGTAATTCTGTAATATCATAACTAATCGTGAATTTCTCCATTGCACCTCTGCTACACCAGCATAAAGATTCTGGAAGGAGCAGTCTCATGTATCTATTTCCCAAATTTATCAGATGGACTCTATGTGCTCTGGGCTGAGTGCACCTAAGGACACCAATTTTGGACCAGCCCTGAAGTGGAAGCTCCAAAACCCTACTACAACTACATACGCTATTGTCTTTTAAATGACCTTGTGGTTTATTTTAATACACTCCAATTTCACTATTTTTCCTCTTGGTTGTTTTAGGGGGAGGGATGATTTGTGTTAGTCTGGCAAAATTCTACGTAGATTTCTTTTAATAATAAATACTGGGTATCAATTACTTTTACAGTAGTACGAAGGACTGGCAATTGCATTTATTGTTCTCACTGTATATTAGTCCTTCAACTCAGCATCTTTCCCAATCACTACTATTTCCTGGCTTTCTTCTCTCCTTAGGACACCAGCCAATTTGACAGTAACTTTGTATATCATTGGATTATGCATTTCCATTTCAAACTGAAACTCTCAATTTGAACTTCTAGCCATACCTGGGTGTAGAAGGGGAAGGGACCCATGCCCATAGGGGCTTCTCTGTCTTATTTTTCCTCCATTTCCCTCAGCAGTGGAAATTCACTGAGTACTGATTATGGCAGGAGAGTGTTGGCTCAGCTGTGTGCTTTAAGAACCCATGATGTCAGACCCATATTTTCCTTGGAGAGCCTCTCATCAGCTGCATTGTTCCAGGAAACCATGGTCTGTTCTCTGGGCAACAAAGAGGCCTGCCCAATCGTAGCCCCTTACACCCACAACTCTGCCTGCTGCAAGACAGTCCTAAAGGCCCCCACCTCCAAGCATCCACCCTCAAACCAGACAGACTTCAAGGCCCCCACCTTTATCTTCACAACAACAACAGAAATCTGTACATAGTGAGCATCCTGGAGCTCCCAGCATTACGTACTCCTCTCCCAGCTTTGTACTGTTTTTACTATAGGAGTTGAGGGTTGGCGATGAAAAGCAGCATGTTGAAAAGCAGGACAAGGACAAGGAAATAATATGTTGCTCCACAGAGAACCATAACATGATGCTGCTGCTGATGTCATCTGGCGAGGTCTTCAGAGGGTTTCGGTTCTGACTGAAAGATGTATTTGACCGAATTACAACACCGCCCCCTGACAGGTGACGCAAGCAGCAGGGAGAGATGATGGGAAAACTGTCCCACAGCCAGCCATCTCTCCAAGTTTTGAAGGGCAATTAAGCTGTCAAAACCAGAGGGAAACTTTGAACCAAGATAGCAAACATTAAGGCAGTAGCGGCATACTGTGACAAGTCAATCAACAGTTTCATATATCTGATATATTTTGGCATACATGTCATTATTAGAAGTCATTATTCCCGAAAATAAAGATATCACCAGTGCCCTGTTTTTGTTCCGCATAACATACACACTTGTTTACCTCTCCTGATCCCTATGTTTGAGTTGTTTACTACCCAATTGAAATGTTTCAGGATGTATTGGTTGAGCCAATAAAAATCAGCAGAACATGGTGCACAGATTCTCTGATCCAACAACTGAAGATTGGAAACGCTCATGTTCAACTCTCCTTCAAAGGAGATCAAACAAATATGACCTGAGAACACAATGGACATCTTGCTCCTTTAAGATTATTTAGCTATTCCCTTTTATGTTCATGTACTTTAGTTGTAGAATTATGGTGATGTTTTCCTAGAAATGTAACTCAGGGGAAAACAGCAAAACCCCCAGATAAAGAGCCTGAGCCTCACCATCTCAAAGGTCATTGAAGAAAGGAGGTTCATCCACATATGCTTTAACTACAGGGTCTTCCAAGATGAACAAGCAGGGCTGATGTAAGACAAATTGACATCAATTGTGTTTTTTCATGCTAAAATACAAAAAATACCACAGGACTGAGCTGTTCACATTTTGAGAGACATAGAGAAAGGGCTATGAGAGACAGAGCAGATGAGCTCCTGCATTTTTCAGCATGCTTTTACAAAAAGATGGATTTAGAGTTAGATACATTCGGTAACATCTTTAACACGACCACGTCTGGTCTGCAGACGAATACCCCATCCGCTGTGCCCCCAACCGGCCTCCGTCTGAGCAGACCCCCTCCGTCTGAGCAGACCACCCCCCGGGCTACTAACTTTAAACGTCGCGTGCTAGCTTAGTGGCGGCTAACCTGCTCCATCTACGGCTGCCCCCTGGACACTATGATCACTTGGCTACATAGCTGATGCCTGCCGGACTGTCCATTAATTCACGGTACTCCATTCTGTTTATTTGTGTTTTATCTGTCGGCTCTGTGTTTTAACTCAGGCTCTGTGTGTAGTCAATCCGACCCTCTCTGCCTAGTCGTCGCCATTTTTACCTGCTGTTGCTGTGTTAGCTGACTAGCTGCTGTTATCTCACCTGTTGTTTTAGCTAGCTCTCCCAATCAAGACCTGCAATCACTTTATGCCTTACTGTATGTCTCTCTCAAATATCAATATGCCTTGTATACTGTTGTTCAGGCTAGTTATCATTGTTTTGGTTTGCAATGGACCCCGTAGTTCCACTCTCCGTACCTCTGATACCTCCTTTGTCCCACCTCCCACACATGCGGTGACCTCACCCATTGAGACCAGCATGTCCAGAGATACAACCTCTCTTATCATCACCCAGTGCCTGGGCTTGCCTCCGCTGTACCCGTGCCCCACCATACCCCTGTCTGCACATTATGCCCAGAATCTATTCTACCACGGCCATAAATCTGCTCCTTTTATTCCTTGTCCCCAACGCTCTAGGCGACCAGTTTTGATAGCCTTTAGCCGCACCCTCATCCTACTACTCCTCTGTTCCTCGGGTGATGTGGAGGCAAACCCAGGCCCTGCATGTCCCCAGGCACCCTCATTTGTTGACTTCTGTGATCGAAAAAGCCTTGGCCTCATGCATGTCAACATCAGAAGCCTCCTCCCTAAGTTTGTCTTACTCACCGCTTTAGCACACTCTGCCAACCCTGATGTCCTTGCCGTGTCTGAATCCAGGCTTAGGAAGGCCACCAAAAATTCTGAGATTTCCATACCCAACTATAACACTTTCCGTCAAGATAGAACTGCCAAAGGGGGAGGAGTTGCAATCTACTGCAGAGATAGCCTGCAAAGTTCTGTCATACTTTCCAGGTCTATGCCCAAACAGTTCGAACTTCTAATTTTAAAAATTAATCTCTCCAGAAATAAGTCTCTCACTGTTGCCGCCTGCTACCGACCCCCCTCAGCTCCCAGCTGTGCCCTGGACACCATCTGTGAATTGATCGCTCCCCATCTAGCTTCAGAGTTTGTTCTGTTAGGTGACCTAAACTGGGATATGCTTAACACCCCGGCAGTCCTACAATCTAAGCTAGATGCCCTCAATCTCACACAAATCATCAAGGAACCCACCAGGTACAACCCTAAATCCGTAAACATGGGCACCCTAATAGACATTATCCTGACCAACTTGCCCTCCAAATACACCTCTGCTGTCTTCAATCAAGATCTCAGCGATCACTGCCTCATTGCCTGTATCCGCTACGGGTCCGCGGTCAAACGACCACCCCTCATCACTGTCAAACGCTCCCTAAAACACTTCTGCGAGCAGGCCTTTCTAATCGATCTGGCCCGGGTACCCTGGAAGGATATTGACCTCATCCCATCAGTTGAGGATGCCTGGTCATTCTTTAAAAGTTACTTCCTCACCATATTAGACAAGCATGCTCCGTTCAACAAATGCAGAACTAAGAACCAGATATAGCCCTTGGTTCACTCCAGACCTGACTGCCCTCGATCAGCACAAAAACATCCTGTGGCGAACTGCAATAGCATCGAAGAGCCCCCGCGATATGCAACTGTTCAGGGAAGTCAGGAACCAATACACGCAGTCAGTCAGGAAAGCAAAGGCCAGCTTTTTCAAGCAGAAATTTGCATCCTGTAGCTCTAACTCCAAAAGGTTCTGGGATACTGTAAAGTCCATGGAGAACAAGAGCACCTCCTCCCAGCTGCCCACTGCACTGAGGCTAGGTAACACGGTCACCACCGATAAATCCGTGATAATCGAAAACTTCAACAAGCATTTCTCAATGGCTGGCCATGCCTTCCTCCTGGCGACTCCAACCTTGGCCAACAGCCCCGCCCCCCCCGCTGCTACTCGCCCAAGCCTCCCCAGCTTCTCCTTTACCCAAATCCAGATAGCAGATGTTCTGAAAGAGCTGGAAAACCTGGACCCATACAAATCAGCTGGGCTTGACAATCTGGACCCCCTATTTCTGAAACTGTCCGCCGCCATTGTCGCACCCCCTATTACCAGCCTGTTCAACCTCTCCTTCGTATCATCTGAGATCCCCAAGGATTGGAAAGCTGCCGCGGTCATCCCCCTCTTCAAAGGGGGAGACACCCTGGACCCAAACTGTTACAGACCTATATCCATCCTGCCCTGCCTATCTAAGGTCTTCGAAAGCCAAGTCAACAAACAGATCACTGACCATCTCGAATCCCACCGTACCTTCTCCGCTGTGCAATCCGGTTTCCGAGCCGGTCACGGGTGCACCTCAGCCACGCTCAAGGTACTAAACGATATCATAACCGGCATCGATAAAAGACAGTACTGTGCAGCCGTCTTCATCGACCTGGTCAAGGCTTTCGACTCTGTCAATCACCATATTCTTATCGGCAGACTCAGTAGCCTCGGTTTTTCTAATGACTGCCTTGCCTGGTTCACCAACTACTTTGCAGACAGAGTTCAGTGTGTCAAATTGGAGGGCATGTTGTCCGGTCCTCTGGCAGTCTCTATGGGGGTACCACAGGGTTCAATTCTCGGGCCGACTATTTTCTCTGTATATATCAATGATGTTGCTCTTGCTGCGGGCGATTCCCTGATCCACCTCTACGCAGACGACACCATTCTGTATACTTCTGGCCCTTCCTTGGACACTGTGCTATCTAACCTCCAAACGAGCTTCAATGCCATACAACACTCCTTCCGTGGCCTCCAACTGCTCTTAAACGCTAGTAAAACCAAATGCATGCTTTTCAACCGTTCGCTGCCTGCACTCGCACGCCCGACTAGCATCACCACCCTGGACGGTTCCGACCTAGAATATGTGGACATCTATAAGTACCTAGGTGTCTGGCTAGACTGCAAACTCTCCTTCCAGACTCATATCAAACATCTCCAATCCAAAATCAAATCTAGAGTCGGCTTTCTATTTCGCAACAAAGCCTCCTTCACTCACGCCGCCAAACTTACCCTAGTAAAACTGACTATCCTACCGATCCTCGACTTCGGCGATGTCATCTACAAAATAGCTTCCAATACTCTACTCAGCAAACTGGATGCAGTTTATCACAGTGCCATCCGTTTTGTTACTAAAGCACCTTATACGACCCACCACTGCGACCTGTATGCCCTAGTCGGCTGGCCCTCGCTACATGTTCGTCGTCAGACCCACTGGCTCCAGGTCATCTACAAGGCTATGCTAGGTAAAGTGCCGCCTTATCTCAGTTGGTCACGATGGCTACACCCACCCGTAGCACGCGCTCCAGCAGGTGTATCTCACTGATCATCCCTAAAGCCAAAACCTCATTTGGACGCCTTTCCTTCCAGTTCTCTGCTGCCTGCGACTGGAACGAATTGCAAAAATCTCTGAAGTTGGAGACTTTTATCTCCCTCAACAACTTTAAACATCTGCTATCCGAGCAGCTAACCGATCGCTGCAGCTGTACATAGTCCATCGGTATATAGCCCACCCAATTTACCTACCTCACCCCCCATACTGCTTTTATTTATTTACTTTTCTGCTCTTTTGCACACCAGTATCTCTACTTGCACATGATCATCTGATGATTTATCACTCCAGTGTTACTCTGCTAAATTGTAATTATTCGATTTATTGCCTACCTCCTCATGCCTTTTGCACACATTATATATAGATTCTCTTTTTTTCTACCATGTTATTGACTTGTTTATTGTTTACTCCATGTGTAACTCTGTGTTGTTGTCTGTTCACACTGCTATGCTTTATCTTGGCCAGGTCGCAGTTGCAAATGAGAACTTGTTCTCAACTAGCCTACCTGGTTAAATAAAGGTGAAATAAATAAATAAATAAAAAAACAGGTCAACATTCACAAGGCCGCAGGGCCAGACGGATTACCATTACGTGTAGTCTGAGCATGCTGGCAAATGTCTTCACTGACATCCTCGACCTGTCCCTGACCGAGTCTGTAATACCAACTTGTTTCAAGCAGACCACCATAGTCCCTGTGCCCAAGAACACCAAGGTAACCTGCCTAAATGGCTACCAACCCGTAGCACTCACGTCGATAGCCACAAAGTTCTTTGAAAGGCTGGTCATGGCTCACATCAACAAAATTATCCCAGAAACAAAATTATCCCAGAAACCTTAGACCCACTCCAATTTGCATACCGCCCCAACAGATCCACAGATGATTAAATCTCTATTGCACTCCACACTGCCCTTTCACACCTGGACAAAAGGAACACCTATATGAGAATGCTATTCATTGATTACAGCTCAACGTTCAACACCATCGTGCTCTCAAAGCTCATCAATAAGCTAAGGACCCTGGGACTAAACACCTCCCTCTGCATCTGGATCCTGGACTTCCTGACGGGCCTCCCCCAGGTGGTAAGGGTAGGTAACAACACATCTGCCACGCTGATTATCAACACAGAGGCCCCTCAGGGGTGCGTGCTCAGTCCCCTCCTTCACCCATGACTGCATGGCCAACACCATCATTAAGTTTGGCGATAACACAGCAGTGGTAGAACTGATCACCAACAACGATGAGACAGCTTACAGCGTGGAGGTCAGAGACCTGGCAGTGTGGTGCCAGGATAACAACCTATCCCTCAACGTGATCAAGAAAAATTTGATGATTGTCGGCAACAGGAAAAGGAGGACCGAGCACGCACCCCATTCTCATCGACAGGGCTGTAGTGGAGCAGGTTGAGAGCTTCAAGTTCCTTGGTGTCCACATCACCAACCAACTATCATGGTCCAAACACACCAAGACAGTCGTGAAGAGGACACGACAACGCCTATTCCTCCTCAGGAGACTGAAACGATTTGGCATGGGTCCTCAGATCCTCAAAAAGTTCTAGAGCTGCACCATCGAGAGCATCCTGCCTGGTTGCATCACCTCCTGGTATGGCAACTGAGTACGGCCCAGTACATCACTGGGGCCAAGCTTCCTGCCATCCAGGACCTCTATACCAGGCGGTGTCAGAGGAAGGCCCAACAAATTGCCAAATGGCAGACTATTTGCTTTGCTACCGCACGGCAAGCGGTACCGGAGCACCAAGTCTAGGTCCAAAAGGCTTCTAAACAGCTTCTACCCCAAGCCATGAACAGCTAATCAAATGGCTACCCGGACTATTTGCATTGTTCCCACCCCCATTTTTACGCTGCTGCTACTGTTTATTATCCATGCATAGTCACTTTACCTCTACCTACATGTACATATTACCTCAATTACCTCAACTATCCGGTGCCCCTGCACATTGACTCTGTACCCGTACCCCTTGTATATAGCCTCGCTACTGTTATATTTTTTGTTGCTCTTTAATTAATTATTTTTCTTATTTTAATTTTATTCATTTTTTACTTCAGTTTATTTTTTTCTTAAAACTGTATTGTTGGTTAAGGGCTTGTAAGTAAGCATTTCACTGTAAGGTCTACACCTGTTTAATTCGGCGCATGTGACAAATAATAATATATTATTTTTTTTATTCAGCAAGGACATATGTAGGATACTACACTCCAAAGCATAACCTTCACTCCAAATCAAAACTCCAAACCTACAACCTGATTTTGGAAAAAATTACCTGGAAGGATTCCTACTACCAAAGATTCTTATTTCCAAGCTATACAGCAAATGCTCTGACAAACAAACAACAGAAACCTAAAACACCATCCAACCTGGAACAGAGTTATTAATGTTAAGTCTGAAGCTAATTTTAAAGTCAAGAAGAAAAACACATTACAATGATATATTTTACTTTATTTGGACTGAATGCTAAGGCTACCAAGCTTGTAGGACAGAACATATCGGACTTCAACTTCAATTAGCACTGAGGTGTGAAGTGAGAGTCTCAAACTGGAAATATATACAAGAAAATAAACTTTTTCCCAAACACACAATGTCTAAACTCTGGTGTCCAAACACCCAGCGCGTCCTAGACCTTCTGTCTGAGGACAGACTAGGGTCACCCAGCCACATAATAATACGCACGGGCACAAATGATCTGAGCATAGCAGGAAAGGGTAGCCACAGCACTCAAGAGACTGATTGAAAAAGGTTCTTCTACTTTTCCCAACGCACAAGTGGTTATCTCCACCCTGCTTTCACAAAAAGACTTCTACCTTGCTACCATACAGCGGGTAAACACAAGTATTTCCTGTGACTCTGCCTCAAAACCAAATGTTTACCTGGCCCACCACTCCACCTGGACTTGAACAGCCTTTACGACCAGGTCCACCTATATAAGGCAGCAGTGCCCCCTTTTGCCCGGACCCTAAAGGACATCGCCCTCAAACGCAGCCCCAAACAGGAGCAAACACCTCAAAAAAGAGCAACTGATCAATAGACACGATCTGTCACACGCTGAGTATGTACATAGTCAATGTAGGCTTCGAGGGGACTCCTATAGTAGGTACACCTACAGCTCATCTCTTGGCAGTAGTGCTGTAGAATACTTTAACATTGACCTCAACCCAGAGTCTCTCAGAGCGTTCACAGTCAGCCCACTGACACCCGTATCAGATCACAGCAAAATCAGTCTTCTTGAACAGAGCAATACTCAATAATGAGGCATCAAAGCCAAAGGAACTGAATAAAATTAAGAAATGCTATAGATGGAAGGAAAGTACTGTGGAAACCTACTAAACAGTATATTTGACCTACAAGCTTCCCTATCAAATCAAAAAATGTCAAACAGAAAACCGAAGAACAATAACAACAATGAAAAAAGGTTTGATGAAGAATGCAAAATCCTAAGAAAGAAATTGAGAAACCTATCCAACCAAAAACATAGAAACTCAGAAAACCTGAGCCTACGCCTTCACTATGATGAATCACTAAAACAATATAGAAATACACTGCGGAAAAAGAAGGAACAGCACGTCAGAAATCAGCTCAATGTAATTGAAGAATCCATAGACTCTAATTAGCCACTTCTGGCATATTTGGAAAACAAACAACAACATGAAGAGCTATCTATCCAAAATGGAGATGTTTGTGTAAACCACTTCTCCAATCTTTTTGGCCCTAGAACAAAGAACAAACAGCAAAAACTAATACATGATCAAATACAAATCTTAGAATTAATGATTAAAGACTACCAGAACCCACTGGATTCTCCAATTACATTGAATGAACTACAGGACAAAATACAAACCCTCCAACGCAAAAGGGCCTGTGGTGTTGATGGTACCCTCAATGAAATGATCAAATATACAGACCACAAATTCCAATTGGCTACACTTAAACGCTTTAACATCATCCTTAGCTCTGGCATCTTCCCCAATATTTGGTAACAAGGACTGATCACCCCAATCCACAAAAGTGGAGACAAATTTGACCCCAATAACTACCGTGGGATATGCGTCAAGTGCAACCTTGGGAAAATCCTCTGCATTATCATACATGTCCTCAGTGAAAACAATGTACTGAGCAAATGTCAAATTGGCTTTTTACCAAATTACAGTGCGACAGACCACAAGTTCACCCTGCACACCATAATTAACAAACAAACAAACCCAAACAAAGGGAAAGTCTTCTCATGCTTTGTTGATTTCAAAAAAGCTTTTGACTCAATTTGGCATGAGGGTCTGCTATACACATTGATGGAAAGTGGTGTTGGGGGGAAAAACATACAACAAATATAAAATCCATGCACACAAACAACAAGTGTATGGTTAAAATTGGCAAAAAACACACACATTTCTTTCCACATGGCCGTGAAGTGAGAAAGGGATGCAGCTTAAGCCCTCTTCAACATATATATCAACGAATTGGTGAGGACACTAGAACAGTCTGCAGCACACGGCCTCACCCGACTAGAATCTGAAGTCAAATGTCTACTTTTTGCTGACGATCTGGTGCTTGTCACCAACCAAGGAGGTCCTACAGCAGCACCTAGATCTTCTGCACAGATTCTGTCAGACCTGGGCCCTGACAGTAATCTCAGTAAGACAAAAATAATGGTGTTCCAAAAAAGATCCAGTTTCCTGGACCATAAATACAATTTCCATCTAGACACTGTTGCCCTAGAGCACACACAAAACTATACATACCTCGGCCTAAACATCAGCGCCACAGGTAACTTCCACAAAGATGTGAACGATCTGAGAGACAAGGCAAGAAGGGCCTTCTATGCCATTAAAAGGAACATAAAATTCAACATACCAATTAGGATTTGGCTAAAAATACTTGAATCAGTTATAGATCCCATTGCCCTTTATGGTTGTGAGGTCTGGGGTCCGCTCACCAACCAAGAATCCACAAAATGGGACAAAAACCAAATTGAGACACTGCATGCAGAATTCTGCCAAAAATATCCTCTGTGTACAATGTAAAACACCAAATAATGCATGCAGAGCAGAATTAGGCCAATACCCTCTAATTATCAAAATCCAGAAAAGAGACGTTAAATTCTACAACCACCTAAAAAGAAAGTATTCCCAAACCTTCCATAACAAAGCCATCACCTATAGAGAAATTAACCTGGCCACAAAATTAGGTGGAAACTGAGCTGCACTTCCTAACCTCCTACCAAATGTATGACTATATTAGAGACACATATTTCCCTTAGATTACACAGACCCACAAAGAATTAAAAATCAAATCAAATTTTGGTAAACTTCCATATCTATTGGGTGAAATACCACAGTGAGCAATCGCAGCAGCAAGGTTTGTGACCTGTTGCCACAAGAAAAGGGCAACCAGTGAAGAACAAACACCATTGTAAATACAACCTATATTTATTTTTGTACTTTGTACTTTCACTATTTGCACATTATTACAACACTGTAAATAGACATAATATGACATCTGAAATGTCTTTATTATTTTGTATCTTTTGTGAGTGTAATGTTTACTGTTAATTTTGTATTGTTTATTTCACTTTGGTTTATTATCGATTTCACTTTATATGGCAATGTAAACATGTGTTTCCCATGCCAATAAAACCCCTTCAATTGGAAATTGAATTGAGAGGGGGAGATAGAGGGAGATAGCGAGTGAGGGAGTGAGCGAGATAGATTGAGAGCGAGAGTGAAAGGGGGATAGAGGGGAGAGAGATAGAGAGAGCGAGGTTAAAACAATAGATCTTGAAGCTCCCAGGGTGAGCTGCTCCTGGAGCAGTCGGGCCCCTGTGGACCAGTTCAGTCCTTCACTAGAGCCCCTCAGCCTCCAACAAAAATACTCACAAAATAAAGGTTGTGAACTCCAAGAACAATCACTTCAGCTGAGTTCAATACCTATTATTCATGTCCCATTTCTCCATCCCTCTGCTGTAGCTACTGTGATGTTAATAAGGTAAGCCCTTGTCTGTTTTCCTAACTGAACTGAGCTTGGGAGAGCTATGTCAACAAGGCCTTTAGTATTGGTTTGTAAAACTCTTCCATGCTCATTTCCCTAAACTCACAGCCATTACCCTTGTGAACATGAGGTGATCAGCCATGTAAGCCACAGATGGCAGTCAGTGGGCTTCTCATTGTGGGCAGGGCCTAGTCCTGGGGCAATGAAGCTAACACTCAAGGTTCTAATGACTAGAACCCAGAGTTTTCCCTAACCTGTGACCATGGGATCAGAACAGAATAAACTATTGTTACATAGCCTATAACTAGCGCCTGGAGTATCCTTTAGGTTATGTTGTCAGAAAAGTCAGGGACTTCCTCCCACCTAATACCCAACCGGTAAGGGTGTATACTCAATCACCAATAGGTCAGTTCGGTTGATGCTACCTGGGTCTCTGTTTTCATTCTCTTTTCATTCTCTTGTTGAAGTCTGATGACATGACCTTAGTGACCCAGCCTCTATTCATACCAGGACTGTTCACCCTGGATGATATTCTCCCCACAGAGCATTGATGCCTGTAGCCATTGACGTAGTTCGGTGATGATAACTCACTGTAGGCAATCTGTTGGTTTCTTTCAGATTGCACAGTAGGCATATGTTCCACCATTTACTTTCCACCTTTGAAAGTGGACAGCATTGAGAAGTGAGACCTTTGTGAGACCAATTTGAGACCTATGATCTTTGAGGGGCCCGAGGAGACCCCTCTACAGGAGGGAAAAGATGACTGTGCAAAAGATGTTGCCCCCCTCTTTCAAATCCAGCATGTCCTTACACCTGACAGTAATCCAGCTATCATTCACCTACCCTCCCTTCTGATTAGACTACATAAAGGAGCATTCAAAGCTGCTTTACAAATTGGCTATGACCTTTGACCTGTGCCATGTCACCCTTTTCAAAGATGACATGGGCAAGCTCAGCAGGAGACTTCAAATCTCCTCTACGCACATATTTGACGGCTTTGTTATGATGGTTAAAAAAAATCCACTGTTTTGGCTTTCCGTGATATAAAAAGACCTGATGGGCCGCTGATCAACAGTCATCACAGGTGAGCGCAACTGAAGTCCACTCTCAATTACCCTCGCAAGGCCGTTAGGACCAAGATAATATAGTAGGAATCATGATCTCCCTATACTCTGTTATATTCACACTGGTGCTGTTCTCTGAGTTTAACACCCGCTCGGTCGTCTTAGCTGTACCGACAGGCAAGCTGGACGAGG
This sequence comes from Salvelinus alpinus, assembly GCF_045679555.1. Lineage (NCBI taxonomy): Eukaryota > Metazoa > Chordata > Actinopteri > Salmoniformes > Salmonidae > Salvelinus > Salvelinus alpinus. The sequence continues at coordinate 32,192,012 of NC_092096.1, read as the reverse complement.
GTAGGACAGAGCAGGAGAGCCTGCGATCGATACTAGGCGAAGACATGATGAGCGACGACGCTCTGGCTGCCCCGAGGTTCAGACAGGACCACATCCTGGACAACGGACAGGACGACGGCAACACAAAGATCATCATCCTTTCAGTAAGTATCTTCCTTCATCCATGTCCATCATCACAATAACCTTCCTCATTTTACATTTGCTCAAACTTGAGCCATCATCAAACAAAGATGAAAAGGATAGGTGTTTATCTTGATTAGATTCCCACAGTGGCAAAATCTATGATAATGTCTCCGCTCCATCAAAGGTTTGGCAGGCATGTGGAGTGATTCAGTTTGTCTGGCATCTGTATGTCATGCAAGTCATGGACATGGTTATCTCTGCTGTAATGGCACAGAAGGAGAGCGATGAGGAGAGGTTATAAAGCCACTTTGGCAGATTAGATGTCTGGATAACTGGGGCCCCTCTCATACAGGTTTCATATGGCCTGGCTCAGGACCAGCCTCCAGAAGGCCGGGGTTTGGGACCCAGAAGATCTGTGCCGCTTCTTAAATGTCCATCTGGCAAATGGCATGCATCAATCCCAAATGAATGGAAAAGAAAAACACCATCCCAAAGTCCAATTAATTTTGACATTGGATTCTATAGCCCTTTCATGTGTATTGTTATATTTTTGTTGTATCATGCAAGCTAGATAACCTTCGGCTTTGGTTCACCAAATCTGATTGTGCAATAGAATCATCAGTGGACAGAGAATACTAATGTAGAGGCTGGCTGATCCACTAATGGAAGCCTGCCAGACATTGACCTAGCCTTCTGTCCCACAGGACATTGGACTGAAAGGGCACACCAGACGTGGCATGAACACAGCTTTCTCCCGAGCCCTTCCTGTCCTCCCCGACCGAGGCACAGATCACTCTCCTGCTGAATATAGCCTGAAAGTAGAGCGCAGGGAGGCCGACCTTGAGAGTAAGTATCGACCAGCGACTTCCTTTTGTTATTTTTCCTTCTATGGTTCCTGTATCCGTTCAATCGTGCGCATTAGAAAGATCCAGGTCACCGTCATTCAGCATGATTTGATTACACGATACTGGCATTAAAACCATCAATGAGGGTGTTGACACTTTTCACCATGATATTCCATTCATTACTTGGAACAAGAATTTTATCAGCTAGACGTGTTACATTTCAGACGTATAAAAGCAACAAACTGAAGACTGTTGAAGGTTATGACATCACTATTAACAGTTAATGCTTAAAAAAATAAAATTCACTGCAATTCTACCAATTTTATTCCCTCCAGTGCTGCGATGCATGATAGGACGAGTGTACCGACCCTGTTCGCAAGCATAAGAGTGTGGTGGATCCTACACTGCCGTCTGTCAATCTCCTGCAAAACACGATACGCTTTCTTGATTTGTTCCTTACATCTGTGGCGTTGTTTTAAAACACAAAACATGTATAAAACTATTAAAAATGTTTTGAAAAACCTGAAAACAATTGTACGTGTCAATTCTGGGTCACATAATATAGCTACATTTGGAAAGTCACCATTGTACAGGTGAAGAAAATAAGACATTCTATACTGTTTCTGATAGTAGTAGTGAAGATGCATGTGAGAGAGGAGAAGTGTCTGGCGGTGGGCCTTTTGTCTTAGAGGGAGATAAACTGCAGGCCAAGCCTCCGCAGATCGGCCATCAAACAGATCTGCTTGGGTTTCAACCACTCTGACTTCCCACATTGCCTCAACAGCTCTTCTACATCATTGCATTACACTCTCCCACAGACACACTACAGCTGGTGATCTTTCTTTCAAAATGATGATGTCTGTCAATTGTTGGAAAGCACAACAGAGGCAAAAAATAAATAAAAAGTACAATAAAGCCTCTGAAATCAGGCCAAACTCCACTGGGGGAAAAACAAGTGCAATTGATTACGGGAACATTCAGCTTCAAAGAAGACAGACCATTGATTAAATAAAGCAACATTAGTAATACTGCATTCTACTTCAACACGATAATGAATAGTTTACAATCTGAAGAAGCTGGTGAGCTTGCCCTGTCCGGCAATCAGTTTCTTCTTACTTGGGGCTTTAGCCCCTCCATTCTTCCCTGACAATTTGGTTGATGTTACAGTGGTGGGGGGTTTCTTCCGAGGGAGCTGGTTCTCTAACCCACAATGTTCACTACAATCCACCAGCTTCCGTTTACAGGCCTTGCTGCTTCCTTCTGTCTGGATGTTGGTCTTCAGACCGCCCCCGCCTGCTCTGCTGCTCGGGGCATCATTTCCACTCCTGGGCCCCAGCGCTGTGGCACCCCCCCGGGTCGTGCCTCCTCGCTGGGCCTCTTTCCTCCCAGCCTCTGGGTAAACCTCCACTGGAGAGAGGAAACAGAAATAGAGCTTAACAATTGGGGGCGAAAAAAATTGACATAAGAGAGGAAGGAAAAAGGGGGGAAAAAAACAAAAAGAACCTGATAAAATTGCTGACGTTAGCCTGCAGTTTAACAGCCAGAGTGTTTATTCTAGCGAGCTGAAAGTGAACATTTGTCATGTAACCCGATGGCGCAGAGCCTGGATTCCCACAGAAAGAAGGGGGGGTTAGGTTTTTACTACAGATGTGGGGGCGGCCAGGTTTTATAAAATGGGGAATCATTTAAAGGTTGATCGTAAGTACCAGTCCCAGGGCTGGGACTGGGCAGGGTTCGAGGCCAGGGCTGGGAAGGTGGGTCTGGGCATCGATCCGAATCTGTGGCGTCAGAGGGAATAGACGCCAATCCCTGAAGGGGGGGGGGGGGTGTATGTAGCTGCGCTGCACTTTATGTGAGGAAATCTGGAGCAGTTCACCAGCATGCATGCATGCATGCAGATTAGTACATGCAGTTACATGTCTCTGCTGAAAAAGGGAGAATGATGTCACAACTAGACATTTTTTACCTCTGCTGTCGAGGAGCTGGGCAGAGGTGGATTCCACAGTAGTGAGGGTCCGCTTGGGAGCCTGTTGCACACAGGTGGGGCCCTGGATGATGCTGGGGAAGTCCAGCACTCGGTTGAGGGGCAGCTCCAAGTCGTCCTGGTACGTGCAGGCAAACTGAGATCGGATGGTTCGCTCTCTGGACTAAAAAAAATAAAGAGAAACTGTCACGGCTCTCCAACCCTGTTCCTGGAGAGGTACCCTCCTGTAGGTTTTCGATCCAACCCCAGTTATAACCAACCGGATTCAGCTTATCAAACAGCTAATTATTAGGGTCAGGTGCACTAGATTAGGGTTGGAGTGAACATACAAGATGGTAGCTCTCCAGGAACAGGCTTGTTAATCTAAACAATTTTGTTGCATGTTCTGGAGGAAAAACTTCATTACGTCACAATTTATCAGCCAAGCCGCCATTAGACAATGAACCTAGAAGCCCATTAAAATACAAAAAAAGATTTAAAAGAAGTAGTGAGTCTGATCTCCAGGGCCCACGATCGCAGCAGCCCCAGGAGTATACTATGATTGAAGCTAGAGCTACTCAGGTTTTTCTAAATCTAGCCAGCTTCAGTTAACTTCACATTCTCAGGTTTCCTCCATACTACAACAGTGTATATTGCTTGTCCGCCGTAACTGCACATGCATGTTGCACATGGCTAGTCAAACGCCAAACTCTTCATCGAGACAATGCCGGAAACCTTAATCCATGGGCGAGTCAGTGCCACACTTTAATTTCTGCTGAAATCAAAATGAATGAAAAGTCATTGCAAATTCCACAGGCGATGGTGTGAAATAGGCTTGAAGTGCAGTGTTTATTTGAAATATAGTTTTACTGTGCTTATCAATGCACAAGCACCCCCCCACACACTCCTATTGATAAAATAGCATTACATCATATACAAGTTTTACTCTGCGTGAAGTTTCAAATGCATTGTCATTACTAATGTGAAATTTAACATTTGTCATTTAGCAGACGCTCTTATCCAGACCCAATTAGGGTGCCTTGCTCAAAGGCGCGACAGCTTTTTCACCAAGTTGGCTCGGGGAGTCGAACCAGCGACCTTTCGGTTATTGGCCCAACGCTCTTAACCACTAGGATACCTGTAATTTGAGGAATTACATTTGATCAATCAAATATTTTTTAAATCAGTAGACTTCCTCAAATTAAGGGGATGACGCAATATTTGAGAGAGGGAGGGTATCTGATTTAATTGGTCCTCAACTGTGGCTTCATTCAGGATAAATGGAGTTTGCCTGCCTGGGATCAGGTTAGTTCTGAAGTATTCGTTGCTGTAGAAATGTAGCTGGCTTAAAGGTGAGCGAGCACTTTTGTGAAACTGGCCAGTGGCGACCTGTCATTCAGGGCAGGTGGGGCAGAGCTTCACCTGATTAGCTAAAATACAATATTTTTGTTTTTTGCATGTTATTTTGGCAATAAGTGTCACAACAGTTCGCAAACAATGTAAAAACGTATATATTTTTTAAAAATGTATCGTGGAGTTAAAGCCGCATACAAACGTGGTCTCTTTTTTGCTTTCTTGATTAAGGCAGCTCCAAAATGCAGGCGTTTCAGCCTAGTGCTTTCTGTGGTGCTGGGCCAGCGGAAAATACAGAGCGTAGGTGTTGGTAATTTTCTCTAGTTGTGCCGTGATAGTCTCAGTGTTGTCACTCATGGAGACACTATGCCACATCAAAGTCTACCGGGAGAGCTCGAAAATTCAAGCACCTTGGGTGCTGCCATAGATTTGCATTAGAAGTGCCCATCCAAGAAGGCTGAAGTTCATTGGCCACAGATAAAATGACATAACTACCGTAGCTTTGATTGGACTGATCATGTCAAAATCATACTTTCAAAATCTTAGCTAGCAAGCAGTAATCGTGAATCAAGTCGACAATCTACTGGCAAATCCTTGTCATGCGAAGATAAAACGTATCGGTACTCATCAACCATACAGTGCATTCGGAAAGTATTATGACCTCTCGACTTTTTCCACATTTTGTTACAGCCTTATTCTAAGAGTTAATAAAAAATAAAATGTTTAACCAATCTACACACAATACCCCATAATGACAAAGCGAAAAAACAGGTTCAGAAATGTTTGCAAATTTATAAAAAATAAAACAAATACCTTGTTTACATAAGTATTCAGACCCTTTGCTATGAGACTCAACATTGAGCTCAGGTGCACCCTGTTTCCATTGATCATCACCTGTGGTAAATTCAATTGATTGTGGACATGATTTGGAAAGACACACACACACACACACGTCAGAGCTAAAACCAAGCCCTGAGGTTGAAGGAATTGTCCATAGAGCTCAGAGACAAGATTGCGTCAAGGCACAGATGTGGGGAAGGGTATCAAAACATTTCTGAAGCATTGAAGGTCCCCAAGAACACAGTGGCCTCCATCATTTTTAAATGGAAGAAGTTTGGAACCACCAAACTGAGCAATCATGGGAGAAAGACCTTGGTCTGGGAGGTGACCAAGAACCTGATGGTCACTCTGACAGAGTTCCAGCGTTCCTCTGTGCAGATGGGAGAAGTTGTTCAGAAGTACAACCATCTCTGCAGCACTCCACCAATCAGGCCTTTATGGTGAGGGGCCAGGTGGAAGCCACTCCTCAGGAAAAGCCACAGGACAGCCCACTTTGAGTTTGCCAAAAGGCACCTAAAGACTCTCAGACCACAAAAAAACAAGATTCTCTGGTCTGATGAAACCAAAATTGAACTCTTTGGCCTGAATGCCAAGCGTCATGTCTGGAGGAAACCTGGCACAATCCGTACGGTGAAGCATGGTGGTGGCAGCATCATGCCGTGGGGATGTTTTTCAGCAGCAGGGACTGGTAGACTAGTCAGGATTGAGGGAAAGATGAACGGAGCAAAGCACAGAAGTGGCTTCGTGACAAGTCTCTAAATGTCCTCGAGTGGCTCAGCCAGAGCCCGGACTTGAACCTGATCGAACATCTCTGGAGAGACCTGAAACTAGCTGTGCAGAGACACTCACCATCCAACCTGACAGAGCTTGAGAGAAGAATGGGAGAAATTCAGACAAGCTCTGACTTGGAAAATATATTTGGAAAGGTCATGGTGTACAGTGTGAATACTGTAAGAATTTCCCATGTTCTGAATTGTGCCGCTGTACATTTCAAAAGTGCTGAAATAGACTAGTCTTAACTCGCTCATTAAATGTCTTACTCAAAATTACGGATTGCCTCATCCACTCATCATTCCCTTATGCCATAGTTTGAACATCTCAATTGTCAGTAGAAACCACATTTGTTTAAGCAAGTCAGCCATATCAGCTATGTTTTTTTAAAGGCAGTAAATGAGGCTGAATGAACTATTTCGCAGCCAGACAAGGCTCCACTGATATCCAGGTGTAGTGGTGGTAAAGATTAACTCCATGGTGCTGAAAAGAAAGCTCTGCTGTTGGGAAAGCTTTATGTGGGCCCTAACAGTTTGTGGGCACCGTTTGTCACAGTGCAATTCATGTATTGTTTAGTGTTGTGAGGTGGCTTTGCTGGCATGCATTAAAAAAACGATTGGGGTAGCTAAAATTGGCAATGGAACTGGCTCTCTCGAGTTGAACAAAGTTACCCCGTTAACGTCTCAAACCACGTACGTAGTATAGGGCTCATGGACCGGTTTCTCAAAAGCATCTTAAGGCTACATTCATCGTTAGAACCTTCGTCGGAGTAGCGTTAAATCTCAGCTGTTAAATCTGCCTCGTTAACGTTGCACTTGAAAACACTCGTAATCTAACACCTTGCCCAAACCGGCTGCGGCGCGTGCGCTATCGTGCATAAATGTATTTTGCCCCCCCACACCAAACGCGATCACAACACGCAGGTTAAAATATCAAAACAAACTCTGAACCAATGACATTCATTTGGGGACAGGTCGAAAAGCATTAAACATGTATGGTATTTTAGCTAGTTAGCTTGCACTTGCTAGCTAACGTTAATTTGTCCTGTTTAGCTAGCTTGCTGTTGCTAGCTAATTTGTCCTGGGATATAAACCTTGAGTTGTTATTTTACCTGAAATGGACAAGGATCTCTACTCCGACAATTAATCCACATATAAAACGGCCAACCGAATCGTTTCTAGTCATCTCTCCTCCTTCCAGGCTTTTTCATCGTTTAAATTATATGGTGATCACATCTAAACTTTCATTGTATTACCACGACTACCGCAAAACAGTTTTCGTCTTTCTATCGCCCACGTGGGTGTAACCAATGAGGAGATGGCACATGGGTACCTACTTCTATAAACCAATGAGGAGATGGCACGTGGATACCTGCTTCTATAAACCAATGAGGAGATGGGAGAGGCAGGACTTGCAGCGCGATCTGCGTCAGAAATAGGAACGACATCTATTTTAGCCCTTGGTGTCGCAGCCGCTCCTTGGGCGCGCAAGCAGTGTGGGTGCAATAATTGAATAACATGGGTTTCTAAATTTATTTTGCGACGCTCGCGCACGCGACGTGTCCGGTCTGGTCAGCATGTAACGCCTTCCTCACCCTCGTAGAACAGCTAAGTGCGTCAGATGCTTTTTTGCCCTCCCGCATCACTTTATATACAGATCCCTGCAAAACAAAGAATCACATGGTTTATCCGTCTGACCACGGATAACAGAAATACCAAGTTGTCTTTGCAATTGACAAACAAGCGACGTATAAAAATATGCTACCAATGAAAATCGAGACGACAACATTGAAATATACATGTTACGTTCAATCCATTGAGTTATACATGTTTCTACTTGTAGGCTACTCTGTATAATTTCAATACATTGCATGGTGTGTAGTCTACTGTATCATGTGCACAATGTGCCAAATCTGCGATTTAAATGAATTTTTATTGGGTAGGCATTACAATAAGCCGCGTCAAATTGTGCAGCAGTGGGTGGTAATATCTCTCGGAGCTGATCTGTTGTCAGTATTGTGAAATAACTTTTTATAATAAAGGAAATATTTGAAAGCGGATCCGAGAGCAGTGCTCCCATTAGTCTCGACACATGCTCCAAGATGCACTTCACGACCCTTCTCTCTGCGTTGTGTTTTGGGAGACGCATGTTACATATTTAGCCGTTGTAGGCAAGATGCATCGTTAAAAACACCCGTAAGCCTAAATTCCATCGCTATCGGGAAACCGGGCCCTGGCTGATCCACTCCTTTATCCCCTGTTTGATCTAGGCCTGCTGGGGATTATCACGACTCAAGGATTTCTCCCTCCAGGCCAGCAGCAGAACCGCAGTAGGGAAGGAGGAATCAGGTGGAGAAAAAAGAACGGTGTGCAAAACTGGGTGGGACTGTAAAGCAAAGGGGCGAAATTAAAGCCCCGAGAGAAGGCTATTCAAAGAACTCAAAATCACTTCTCAAAAGAGCACCTAAAACAACATTTAACCCTTGGATCACCAGGCATGAAATGTACACGTACCGTCGTTACATGCTAATAAAAACACCTCGCTAAAGCCAGAAATAATGACGGACAGGGGAGAACATAACGCAGGCAAAGAGGTAAAAGACTGACATGCAGCTCACACGTAATCCAATTATAGCAGGTGGAAAGAGCAGCATCTAGTTCTATTACAGGGAGAGGATGACATAAGGGGGGGCACCGCTTCTGAGGCTGTCCTAAGACAACCTCTATAGACTGGTTGGCCTGGCCAGGCTAAGGTAAGCCCATCCTGATGAGACCTCAAGGAACAGCAGGTGCAAGCTATTGCTCTGTTCTCGGGTCTGGTGTTTGTTTTTGAATGCACGCACACAAGCCCAATAGCCCACCTGCAAGATCAGGATATTAGGTGAGAAGTTGGCAGACACATTGTGTTCTTATGGCAGCTCCTCTTATGATGAGCCAGCTTTGATTTCATGGGGAAGAGGAATAAGTCAAAGCATTGAAAGGCATCTTGTTACAGAGATCAAATTATCACAGAGACGTCAATCAATAATGTATCATACTATTCATCCAAATGATGCAATTCAATACATCATTAAGCGCACTTAACTTGCTGTGTTTAGTCTGTCTGAAACAGACACAAAAGCATGGAAAAAAACCACAATGCAAAAACTAAAATGTGACTATCTGCACGTGTGCCAGGTGACTGCCGTCAGCGTATGATGAAACTATTGGACAGGGGCCCGGGTTGATAAAGACATTCAGCAGACAACAACCATTCAAGTTTCCCTTACTAGTCGAGTTAAGTGACTGATATGGCATCTTTAAAGTGAAGTGGATGCAGAAAGCTTCCGCCCGCCGAGTTCAGGAAGCGGTGAGCAGCCCAGGGACCATTACAGCGCACTCACAGGAAGACGGCCAGAATGTGGGGAGCTAAAGTGACATCTGCTAGCGCAATCAAATAAAGGAGCCCATTTCCACAAAATGTGTTTAGCACACATGTTTGAAAGGGGTTCAAGCAGTCTTTCATGTAGAGACAGAACAACCCAGCCCCTTTAAATCTCAAACTGTCATTGTTTTAGAGGAGTAAGCAGTTTCTACATCCAGGTTGTATTTGCGGAATGGTATACTTGTTATTGACGAGCACAGCATGTTAGCACCAGGTCTCAATTCTACACGCGCATAGTCAAAACAGCAAACATGTACACTGAGGCAAGTCGATAAGCCCACAGCCTTCCAGGCTGCAAACACCACACTAACTGAGAATCTATCCACATCCGCTGGTTATATCAATACGTTTACATCCCGATAATTTGGGCCGATACCAGTATCACGATACTCGTTAGTATCGTGGCAAGGAAAAAAACAAACAAACATGAAGCGGATTTCACTTTAGGAAAAGAGCCCCAATGTTGGAAACAAACATGTTGTCATCCAGTCACATTTATTTTTTCTCTCCAAGCTACAGCAGACAACCTGTATCCTTTAAAAACCTGTATTTTTAAAGGACCAAAAAGTTCTGTTTTGTGTTTTCATTTTTGCCATGGAAAAATATTGCGATACTGGTATTGTCCCAGGCCTACTGATAATGAATGAAAAGAGAACACATCTAGGGATGCTATACAATGACCACAGTAAACAGGCAAACCCTCAGAGGGATTGACAAAAACAGAAGAGTAGAGCATCTTCTGACCAGCTACTTATCAAACCAAGAGGGTGGAGCCCTGTTGAGAAGCATAACAAAATGTGTCACTGGGAGGTTGCCGGGTTGAATCCCCAATTGTAGAGGAGTAGTTTTATACCCCAGACTCAACTCAGAGCAACACACTGGATTAACGCTGGGAGCAAAAACACAGCTGTACAAATGTGAACGTGTAGAAGCCAGTTATAAGATGAGGGGCGTCAACTGAGCAAATAAATAATACAATACCGGGGAGAAAGTACAGAACGTAAAGACATTATTTTTCAATGTTCGGACATCTGATTCGATGTTTCGTATTTGGGTCTCCTGGTCCTACTTGGAGGGTGGGCGGGCTGTGTGTACCTTGGGTTTGAGTTGATCTTGTCGCTCCTGGACGCGGGACTGCAGGGGTTTTGGAGAAGAGCCAGTGGGAACCTCAGGAGATCTGAGGACACAGAAGCAATCAGACTGAAAGCAGCTGTTTATGAGTTAGGGGTTAGAGAGGCTGTGAAAACCTATGAATTATTAGCATATTAAGCTTTGATTAGTGTGTGTGCGCACGAGATGAGACTTACCGGAACAGTGTGAGCATGCAGGTCCCCTCCTCCCCACTGAGGACAGCCTGATCCGCAGAGAGTAAGACCGCCTTGTTCCTGCAGGGCGGTGACAAAGCATCTTCATCCAGCAATGCTATCAGGACCTTCAGTCTTCCGACCTCCATAAGCAGTGGTGTGGTTAATAGCATGGTATCTAGGCTGAAGAGGATATACACAAAACCATATAGTGTTAAGATGATGGCGTTAATGTGGATCAAACAAAAAGGGCCTTGACATATACATGTAGGCTGAGAGAGGTTGGATCCGTTGGCCCAGAAAGGTGTCATACCCTGGCTGGGCTGATCCCTGTCCCACTAGCCGACTGCAGTCTGTGGGACAGGTGGATCTGAGCGGTCTCGTCAGCTGCAGCATACACAACGTCTCCACTGGCCCGCCCCTTCAACAGAGCTGCCCTGATACTGGTCACCAGACGAATGCCAGCAATACTGAGAAAAACAGGTGTACATAAAATATAATAAAACACATGTAATTATCTAATCTATTAAGAAGACAAGTCAAGCAGCCTTCTACTTATAGGCCTCGAGTAGAAAAATGATAAAGACGCTCCCTTTTTCTAAGGGTTCACTCATCACTTTTTTATTTCACCTTTACTTATTCATTCACCACTGACCATGAAGTGACTGCAACATTATTGGGGTGTGTGAAAAGAGCAGCAAGTGTCAACACTGTAGCAAGGTGGGGTGGAGAAGGAGCAGGCTAGATTCCCTGACCCAGCTATTATGAGGGGAGTGAGTCTCTGGAAGAGAATCATCTGGGATACCAGATGTTAGCTGAACAAGAGGCCCTGAACCCTTCAGAGAAGGTGTTTGTGTGTGGAAATACAGTACTCCACTGAGGGTGTGAAGGGGGAGGTAGGGGTGCAGGCTGTTGAAAGAGCCATTCTGGCATCAGATCAGTCCAGTGTCCCATCAGAGAGGCACCACAGCAGAGCAGGGAGAAAATCCTCAGTCATAAACACCCAGAAGGCCCCTGCTATGAGGGAACTGGGACAATACATCCAATATCATAGACTCTACAGCTATATATCTGAGTGCCAAGGTGTCAATCATCTAGCGCTGTAGTTGCTACTGGAATTCAGGGGAAATGAGGCCTTGTTGTGACACAGCATGGCTTCTCCCATTGCTTTAGATCAAAGTTCAGTCCACACGTTTTCATCAAATGACCAAACAATCTCTTAACCACATTTGTGGCACTGCCAAACGCTTGATGGAGAAAACCTGAATCAATCTGCAATTATACACAGGCCATGAAAGTGATCAAGGAAATCTTAAAGTTTGATGATAATTTAACTAAGTAATCAAACCAAGGAAGGAACATATTATCTTTTTACTTTTAGTCAATTTTCCTTTGATGTAGCCGAGATAAACATGTTTTAGTAATTCACATGTTATCATGAGAACCTGGAGCAGAAGTCATTAGGGGAAAATCAGATCTGTACACAGCAATAGGCAGGTGGGATTTTATGACAAGGGTAAGCAGAGACGGAGTCTGCCAGGCCAGGGTGGTATTCATTAGGCACCAAGCAGAAGAAAACAGACAAACCAGGAGGGACTACAGTACATAAACATATCCATTAATAAAGGTTGGTTTTTACCTTCCATTCCAAAACATTTTGCTACAATGTGCACTAATGAATACAACCCAGCTGGTTGAGTACCTTGGGTTAGGGTTGTCTCCCAATATCTCCTCCAGATTGTCTGTGAAATGGACAAAGTCTGACAGGCCTTTAACATGTTTCCTCAGGTCAGACTCAGTAGGGGCATAGCCCTTTCCTCCCAGCTGGACCGCTCTCACAAATGATGTCACAGACTGCAATATATAGATGATTAACATTACGAGACCATATGATTGTCATGTCGTTAACATTCATTGGCTAAACCCATATGTCAGTGTAATGATAGGAAACAGACATGGAAAGAGTAGAGGCCAATTTGTCATTCTTACCAAGAAGAGTGACATGTTCTTGCTCCGTGCTTCACGCGTCAGGTCAGTAAAGGCTATGCGTCCGAGCGATCTGCTACGGGTGTCAAGGGTGTGCACTTGGGCCATGTCGTTCTTGGAGTTGACCAGCTGATCCAGATAGGAGCAGAAGATCCTCCTCACCACCTTTCCTACCTATTGGAGATTTACCAGCCTTTAAAAACAACAGCCGATGCCACAAACTACACACACACGGCCCAATTTACAGTCAGAACACCATCTTCAACCCAAACCAACATTTCAAAAACCTTGTCATCCCCAGGCAGTATTACAGTAGCAACCCGTATTCTACCCACTCATAAATCAGACAGTTGACAGGGCAGCAGCCTGGAGAGAGCAGTGCATGTCCTAGCCCACAATGTCTGTTGCGTTTTAAAACATCTGCCTGGTAATTTAATTCACATTTCGCTCTTAAATCTGAGTGATATGATTTAAAGTTCCTGTTAATAAGAGCGAGACAGATTCCAGTGCCTGAGAAAGACTGGAAAAGCTAAGAGAGAATGAAAGGCTTGCCAGGCTGACTGGGAAAACGAGAGGGAACAGTGAAAGAAAGTACCTTGGTTGCACAACGATATGAGCCAATGTAACATTTAATATTCTGGCCAAACCACCTCCTCTTATGTGAGGAGAGAATGGGAGTCAGTTTGCTTACACTATGCTGACATGTTCATACATGCTTATGACATATCTGTTTACCTGTGTGCTGCATGACTTTGACTTGCTTGATGGAGTCGAGGGGACCTGGGACAGGGAATCCCTCACCTCATAGGTCTCCATGTTACTGGACAGAAACTGAAACAGCTGGACCTTGTCAACAACGTGAACACAGATTTGGCAGTTAGCGTAACTGGCCTTTGAGACTATATCAAACAGTTGACTAAAACTTCCAATCATGGTCATTCATCCTAGTTTCAATCAGGCCTAATACTCACTGAGCTCAGAAGCTCCTCAGGGTCCCGGATCAACCCTCAGCTGTTTGTACATAGAGTGGATATCAATCAGGTCCATAGTGTTGGTGCGCTTCAGAAAGGCGTCGTATTCTTTCCTGATGATGTCATAGTTCTCTGGTCAGGAAGAGTCATTGTCAAGGGGCAGGTGAAGTTTGTCTAATAGTAAGTGTTTCCAGGCCATCAGGACGTCGCTCAGGGCAACACTGAACTCTCCACTCTCCTGTCAGAAGAGAGCAAAAGCAGATGGCTTAAAGCCATGACTGCTGCCTGTGAAGGGAATCAGAATGCATAGTTCATGGTGAATTATCCTCCCATACAGTCTGGTGGGACAAATGATGTTATTATTATAGGGTCAGGAGTCTTTTCTGACCATGTGATCAGGGGAAACCAGGCCCAAATGGCTATAATAGGGGTGCAGATAAACTCATTGCCTTAATGGCGTAACTCCAAAATGTGTTGTCACTAAATGTTATGGCTTTGATCCCAGTGTCTGTTAGGACCACAGTCACTTGCGTACCACAGCAGGCTTGGGGGGCCTACGTGGTATGCAAGAATGGTACACCAGAATGGACATGAAGCTTCTTCTGATGGGATAAAGACCAGCCATTTAGGTCAGGGAGTTGGTCAACCATGGTTTACCAGTGCTGTGATAAGATGGTGTAAAATAATGAATGAGAAAAATGTATGCACTGTATGTTGTTTGTTAGCTAGCCAGATTTAGATGAATGATTCCGTAAAAAAAATTAACTGCCACTATTACAGTCAAACAATGCAGTCAATCCACAGCTATAAACTAGTTGAAATCAGTAGATGCTAGGACTTAGACAAGTTGTAAATGCAACAAGTACTGATATTGTAGCATATACATGGTCCCCAATAGAATATTAACACGTTATAAGCCATATCAAATATGCTAAGAATAACAGGAAATTAGCTGTAAAACTGCAACAACAAAAAATCTCAGCCTCATGGCAAAATGTGTAGAATAGCAGGAAATTAGCTTTAAAAATGACAAATTCTCAGCCTCATTGCAGAATGGCATGAGTAGCTATAAAAACCACCCTTTTCCTTTGCCCCATGGCATAAAGTGTAGAATTCTAGTAAGTTAACAGACCCCCCCCCCCACATTTTTTTTTTTTACTATTTTGGAGAGGTTGGGGGCTTTCTCAGTCTTGCAGGGGCCCTGTGAAACTGCTGTAGGCCACTTGCCACAGTGAGGGATTCATAGCTTATAAAATGTTACCAGTTGTACCTGTTTATTGACCTCTGCAATAGCCAGCTGTAGAACCATCAACATTCCATCTGCCCCGTGGATGGTAGTCCTCTGACTCAAGAACCCGGTGGGATTCTCGCCTGAAGGTTCTCAATATTGTCTTCAGACTGTCCTCTAAAGTCGCCATTGTCCCTGTGAAGATGATAAACAAGACTGTTTAGTTATATGTACTGAAACCCTCAAAACGGCAATGTAACTAATACAAACAAAGTACTGTATGACGGCTTATAACAATGTATTAGTTAAAATGTTTAACGTTAATTAAAGTGGATATAAAACCTACAACAATACAGATGTAGGTTGCTGGTAGCTAGTGAAAAAATAAAACACCATTAAACACATACTTACCTAAACAAATGTTACAGCCTCAAACAGGGATAAGGATGTAGTGCGCGTGTCGCCAAAATACATTATTCACCCACGTAGCCAATGCACAAGCAGCTGATGCGTTGACATTTTTTAAATTCTGCTAAATAACTACTCTGACCAATCAGAATCTGTGTCATCATTTAACCACGCCTATGTTGTTACAACTGCTATCTGTGGTTCTTTATCACAGAACCCAATATTGTTTTGAGCTTATCTGACTATGTTTCGTGTGAGGACGTTTATTAATTATTATTTTATAACGTGTTTTTAATATAGCAATAGTGTGTAGCGTGTCAAAGCGCTGCACCATTGCGTTTTTAATCTCAGCGTGGTCCCCCTAGAATTGAATAATAAAATGGCATGGTACGTTCCAACAAGGACATCAACTGGGTAACAAATGCATATTTTTTTTTTTTTGGCAGAAGTTGTAGCTAACATGCTGAAAGGCGCGCGTAGGTATGGTTATGAATTAGCTATCTATGCTAGCTAAAAGGCCGCTTTATTTGTTTAAATATTATGTATTACATTGCCAAAGGCTGTCATCACTTTTAATCTGTAGTGTGTTGTAGGCTGCTAGCGTTTGAGTAGTTTCGCTGGCTGACATTAGCTGTCTGTTACTATCAGCTAACTAGCGTCGTGTTTAGACGTTAATAGCTAGTTAGCAAGCGCTGCTATATTGCAAGCTAGCTTTTACAACAGTGGGGAGACTGCTAGTTACATAGCATTTCACAATGTTACATTATCAGAGCATGTCCTGAAGCCAAGGCTACCACCTTTCTGGTGGTTACAAGGAAGATAGTCTACCTAGCTACCGGCCGCGAACTAAGTATTCTAGCTAGCTACAGTACTGACCGTTTGTGCACTGTTGAGCTAGCAATAGCCAGGACATGCCTCATTGACCCTAACCTACTAACTATATGCCTGTCTTCTTATGAGTAACATATACACTTGGATTGTTCATGCCTATCCAGACCTATTTTAACTCATGAGACACGGGTTTATCTAAAACATTTTAGAGCGAACTAAGTCGCCAGTACGTTAACTAGAGTAATTAGTTTGTCTACTTAAAAGGGCAATCTGAAGTTACAACAATCATTTTTAGACCTTTAAAAAAAAAAAAAAAGTCGCATACCCATTGATTATTGAATAA